>NW_015644861.1:663980-694133 GCF_001515625.1 Sinocyclocheilus rhinocerous
TGATCTCACTCAGTGACTCTAGGCTACGTAGGATGGGATGAAACCATGCAGTGGGTTTGTTGGATGTTGGGGGGGCGCGAGTGAAATTAGACCAACTTGGGGGAGCACATGTCCTAAAACCCCTGCTCTAAAGAGTTAAACTTTTACTAGTAGGGGAAAATATCCATATTAAGGCTTGTTTTACATGACCAAACAACCAGGATAGGCATGTTTTTTTTTTAACTAAAAATATTAAGGAGACTAAAAAGCAGAATGTAAACAAATTTGATATAATGATATAATATATTTGATCAATTTGAGATCTTTGCTTGCACACCTTTCACACACTTGAAGACCAGCTCAGCTCGTTTCAGACACCAGGGAATGGTCATCTCCTGTACAGACGAGGAAAAGTGAGAAAAGAAAGTCAGTGACTGAGATAATATTTAACCATGTGGGTAACCAGGTTTCAAACATACCAAACCACTCCTTGTTGAGTAACATTTGCACAAAGTGAAGAACTACAACTTCTCATGCAGGACTATTCAGATCTCCAATAAATTTCACTTTGTTCTTAAAACGACATGATATTTACATAAAAAATTGAATTAATTTACTCCTAATAAAGCCATATATTTAATATTTCCTAGTTAAACACCATAGATAAATATAATTTTGTGATGGCTCATTTATGTGTAAAAGAAATATATAAATGCAGCAGCCACACTAATCTTGCTGTTTTCTACAGACTTCCACGGTAACAATTATTTTACAGACATACATCCTAAAACGAATCCTGTCCGAATCGAGCTTAAGACCTCAGCTTTAAAACCATCCTTGGCCTTTGGCTGGGAGAACACACAGTTCCTGTTCAGATGGAAAAACATTTCCTGAACATTCCTCAACATCGGCCTGTGACCAGAGAGGCTGTGATTGAGGCTTTCATTTACCCACAACTGGTCAGTCCAGACAGCCTGATCCAAAATAGACCATTTCTAAATTTGACGACTGAGTTTTGAGGTTGAGCATCCAAGTTAAAAAAAGACAAATTAATCTGGTTTGTGTAACACCCCTGTGGACTGTTTGTTGTGGTTTCTTCCCCTTTTGTTGGTTTAGCCCGTTCAGTCATTAGTTAATTATCCTCAGTGTGCTCACCTGTCTGCCCCTCGTTATCTGCCCTATAAGTTCCTGTCTCGTGTATTCTAGTATGGTCGGTTATTGTGAATGTTACCCTGAGTGTGTGTGTCTCATCTACCCGTATCTGCCTTGTTGTCTCTACATTAAATATCCTTATTTGAATCCTTGTCGTCCTCGTCATCCTGCCTGCCTCCACACACCTTGACCGTGACACTTACACGTTCATGGGCCATATCCGATCTGTGCCACATGGGAGGGAAAAAAATCAGAATTGGGTCACTTGATGTGGCCTTTGTAGATTTATGTCTTTGTTGCGGTGTTCACTTTTAAACCGGTGCTTCTGGGATTCCATGGAGTACAAATGGTGGGTAGATCAATTATATATGTATATGTCTCAAAAAGATCCTGAGCAGCTAAGGTACAAGAAAGATTCTTTCACAAAAAAGTACATGGAGGTGTTATATTTTTGAGTTACTAGGTAGAATTTTAAAAAAGGTTAATGTGTCACAAAAACAATAAGAAAAGCCTGTTAGCTTAAAACTTTGTGTTAACAACTAAAATATAAGATTTATTCATGAATAGTATAACATTAAACTAATAGTTCAAACAAAATTGGAAAATGTGTCTTCATTTACTCTCTATAATGTCATTCCAAACTTGTATGACTTTACATCATCTGTGGAACACAAAAGAAGATATTTTGAATAATGCCAGATCCGTTGACATAAAAAAAGTTTTTGGAGCTTGAAAGAGAAGCGCAAACTTTTAAAGGGATAGTTCATTCAAAAAATAAAAATTACCCCATAATTTACTCACCTTCAAGCCATCCTAGGTGAATTTGACTTTCTTCTTTCAGACGAATACAATCGGAGTTATATTTAAAAATGTCCTGGCTCTTCCAAGCTTTATAATTGCAGTGAATGGGTGATATTCAATAGTCTAATAGAAGTCCAATAAACTGCGTCCATCCATCATAAAAAAGTGTCCCACACGGCTCCGGGGGTTAATAAAGGCCTAAGAAAAATATTCATATTTAAAACTTTATAAACCTTAATCTCTGGCTTTCATTAACTGTCGTACGAGCGTTCACGATAGAGTGGCGTTCCAGTAGGATGTAGACATAGTGTAAGCTCCAGTGAGAGGTGATGAACATGGAAGCATAGAGGAGAGAGCAAAACAAAACACCGGTCACAAATTAGAAGTACAAAATGAGAATCTGTAAAGAAAAATGTCAAGATTTCAATATAAGACAAGAGGAGACTGGTTTTCCTTTGCTAAACAAAGAAAACTTTGCTTCCTTTGCTCCTGTAAACAAAACTTGGTTCTTGTGAGACTAGCATATTCTCACCAGAGCTTGCGCTCAGTGTTGCCAGATTGGGCGGTTTGAATTTGATTGTGCGGGTAAAAAATGGTTTGGGAGGGTGGACAAAATTTGGGCTGGTTTGCAGTGGCGGAGCCAGGATGTTTTCATAGGGGTGGCCAGGGAGGGGCCAGCAACCAGTCTGGGGTGGCACAGAAATCTTCATTATTTCAATATAAAAATGTGTTTGACTATAATGTACTGGACTAAAACACAATTGAGTATAATTAATTTCTACTTAACTGTAATTGAGATATTTGTGAATTAGATCAAGTAATTTTTGTATTATTCCTCACCTCCAGGTATTTTAATAAAAGGTTTTTTGATGGGGTAACGGGTTTTTAGTGCGATAAGGGAACATATTTTGATAGCTGTATATTTAAGCGATTATAATGCCAGGGTTGCCTAAACATAAGTTACACGGTAAAGAGTGGGAGAGAGACTCAACTAGGAACTCAAAAGGTTCTTAGTTGATATCAGTGTAACTCTGAAATCAGAGCACACTTAAATAATTTAATCAAAATCAAAATTGAATATGAGACTATACGATCCTGTCATGCATCAGAAAGCTGGTGGGCTTGATTAGTTTGGACTGTGCAAAGTTCTGTATTATGATCTACAATTTACTTCAAGAAAGACGTGATGTAGTTCTGATAGTAAAAGTGCAACATGACGGTAAGCACATTATTGTTGTAAATTTTTTTGTTATTTGATTATCGTACAGTATCAATGAATGACAGTTTTGACTGAACAAGTATGAAAATAACCTGCTAATTACGTTGCTTCCGATCACTTATACTGGGCATGTTTTCCATTTAAATTGGCTTATTCTGACTGTTGACACTGAAAATTATGCACATGTATCGGTTAATTTCTTGATTGCCATTTTGACATAGGTGTCTACCTGGATATT
Organism: Sinocyclocheilus rhinocerous; assembly: GCF_001515625.1. NCBI lineage: Eukaryota > Metazoa > Chordata > Actinopteri > Cypriniformes > Cyprinidae > Sinocyclocheilus > Sinocyclocheilus rhinocerous. The sequence goes on from NW_015644861.1 coordinate 667,370, forward strand.
TATATTTGGTAATTCTCTTTAATGTTTTTGCCCTGATTTGATCTGTTTTCCTGGGAAATCGATATTTTTTATATTATTTTGTCATCTTTATTTTGTTTTAAAAAAAGTTAAAAATGGTCCTTATAAACCTTGATTGATATGGCAATACAATTCTATCACATTATTTTGACAGTTAAAGATTAGGCCTTTTTTGTTAGATTGGGTGGGTTTTGGTGAGTTTTTGGGCTGGAAATCGTCCACCTGATCTGGCAACACTGCTTACGCTAAGCCGTCCTCTGGCTGGAACGCCACTCTCTCGCGAATGTGCGTACCAGTTAGCGGAAGCTAGAGATTACGGTTTATAAAGTTTTAAATATGGATATTTTTATTACAAAAATGCATTGCTTCACTTCAGAAGGCCTTTATTAATCCCCCGGAGTCGTGTGTAGTACTTTTTATGATGGATGGATGCAAATCTCGACCACCATTCACTGCCATTATAAAGCTTGGAAGAGGCAAGACATTTTTAAATATAACTCCGATTGTATTCGTCTGAAAAAATAAAGTCATATTCACCTAGGATGACTTGAAGGTGAGTAAATTATGGGGTAATTTTCATTTTTGGGTAAACTATCCCTTTAACTCAATGCCTTCTTTTGTTTTTCCACAGAAGAAAGTCATCAGGATTTTGAACAATATGAGGGTGAGTAAAATGATAGATTTTTTTTTGTGAACCATCCATTCAACTTTACTTTCTACTGTTGCAAGATCAAAAGTTCCACTGTTTCTTCAACAACATTACATTTATGAAAACCACATTACAATATCACATAATACAATTATGTCCTTTGCAGATGCTTGTAATATGTGTGTGAGAGTTTATGCCCATCTGTCACAACAGTCTAAATATGCAATAACATCTAATATTGTTTAAGGAGAGGAACTGCTCCACCGTCGTCTAACATGTGGTAATAAGAGGACCTGTCCACTGCATGAGATTAACTTGAAAGTCTGTGAAATCACATTAGCATGTGAAGCATTGCCTCTCCTTCAACCGTCTGATGAGTTTTCTTTCGAAAGCGTTTGCAGGCTGGAACATTAAAGGTAGGAGTATATTGTGGTGCTCTGTTATCTTAATGTGACTGTCAAAGGTATTATTGTTATTATTCAAATCGCATGTGTTTTCAATTTGTATCTCATAATTTAAATGTCAGCTGTTAGGAGTATTTTTCTAAAATCATCCGAAACCCAGTTTTTCCTCACAGAATAACATGTCTTAAATTAAATATTGCTTTATTATGTATTCCGTTAAGTAGTACTAAAAGAATTGCGCTACAATGCAGTCCTGTAAGCACATTTGCGAATCATACAGTTTATTACAGTTATATTTTGAATGATTTATGATTTGTAATATTTTTCTATTTTTTTTCCACAGTTGAGCTGTGATTTGATTCCACAAGCTATACTCACAATTTTTTTTTCAGGTATTTTTTTTTTTTATATATATATATATACACAAGCACAATTTGAGCTTGTAGGTTGTGTTTGTGCATTTGGCTCAACGAATGACATTGGGTTTGGGGCGGAACTATCTGTTTGGCTGACCAATGGTGGGCGAGGGAGTTTGGGAAACCTGATCCTTCAGAAATTATTATAACATGCTGATTTAGTGCTCAAAAAACATTTTATTATTATTTATGTTGAAAACTGCTTAATATTTTTGGGTAAACTGTGATCCATTTTTTTTGGGATTCTTTGATGAACAGAAAGTTCAAAAGAACAGCATTTATTTGAAACAGAAATTATTTAATTGAATGCATCCTTGCTGAATAAAAAAATTCCGTTCTTTTACAAATTTTGGTGTAGTGTATATGCAATCGTTTTACTTGGTTAAGAAAGACTTTTGACACAATTTTTTTTTTTGGCCTTTAGGTCGATTTGGTATGTTTACATCTTTCTGATTGTTAATAATATTTTTAAATGCATCCAATTAAACAAGCACCACACTCTTGCCTGTCATTCGTGTTTCTCTTTGTATCTACTTCAAAGATCAATGAGATTTCCTCTGCATCCATCCATACGACAATCCGTGGGAGAACAACATTCAGCCATCAAGAAGCAGTAATTAATATCTAAGCGCGTGCATGTCTGTGTGTGTGTGTGTGTGTTTAATTAGTTCCTGATGCCACAGAAGTGTAGCAACATTGGCTAGTCGTCAAAGGAGATGATCTTGGCCTTGGGCATCAGACTTATCTTATTCCACTCTCGCTTTATCTTCCTCCCGCCACACACACACACACACACACGCACAATCACAGCTGCTCCATCCTCTGTCCTATCATTACAGCCCATTTTTGGATGGTTCTCTTGGCTTCAGAACTGCAACTGAGATCCAAGCATCTTCCTCCTACAATAGCACTCCAGTACGTGGTGAGTGCGCGTGAAATTTACAAGTGTATTCGCTTCTGAGCGTTTCGTATCAAGCATGCATGTTGGCGTGGACCTGTGCGTGTGTCTATTTCTGCTTACATGACTTCCAGTCGGGCAGTTTTCGAGTCGTTTCCAGCAGGTGAGATGACCCTGCAGGTGTAGTCACCGATGTCTCCGGACCACGTCTGGCTGATGTGGAGTGAACCTTCCTTCATTGACACTCGCCCACCAGTCGACACGCTCAGCGGCTTGGTTCCTTTCTTCCATGCATATCTGAGGAGAATAAGACTCTTTATGATGACTCATAATCCACCAAAATAGCACACTCCAAAGACCTTCAGAAAACGCACTTAGCCTCCTGAGACAGAACAACATCAAATGCCATATGACGGCTTCTCTCCCTTATGCGCTTAATAATGACCTAAACAAGGAGGATAAAGACTATAATATGGTAACAACAGGTTAAACTGTCTCTAATGTAAACTATCCCGAATAATATATATATATATATATATATGTTTGTGATTTGTGATTGACAAAATGGTTTAATGGTTCAACTAGCATAGCTGGTTAACAGTAAATATTTTGTTTGGCACTTAACACCATAAACCTGACATTCGCGGAGGTCTTTTCAGCAGCTTAAAAATGAAATAATTTGGCAGCGGCAACAGTAAATGACTAAATAATAAATAAATAGATAAAATCTGTATATTTTTTTATACAGTAAAAAAAACCAATATACACTACCGTTCAAATGTTAAGGGTTGGTAAGAATTTTTTTTTTTTTTTAGATGTTTTGGAATGAAGTCTCTTATGCTCACCAAGTTAGTATAAACGGTAATATTGTGAATAATATTACAATTTAAAATCACTGTTTTCTATGTTAATATATTTTAAAATGTGATTTATTCCTGTGATGGCAAAGCTGAAGTTTCAGCAGCCATTACTCCAGTCTTAAGTGTTACATGATCCTTCAGAAATAATTTTAATATGCTGATTTGATTAATAAAAAGATAATAATAAGAATTCATTTGAAACAGAAATCTTTAGAAACAATCTGAAGGTCTTTACTGTCACTTTTGATCCATTTATTCAGCAATTTATTGCTGAAAAAAAGTATTAATGTCTTAAAAAAATCTTACTGAGCCCAAACTTTTGAACATTACGTGGTTTCTAGGGTGTTCCGGGTTGTTTCTAGGTAGCTTCTTACTACTTGTAGTCCAAGTCAATTTTTCAAGAGTACAGAGAGAATTTTTCAAGTCAAGAATACAGCCTTAAATCTCTGATGATTTACACAAAATAAAGAAAAAAGAAAAAGAAAAAAACCTGGCAAATAATGAGTGCTTCCATTCCACATGATCAAAGAAACAAAATTGTTATTTCCTAGGAAATTGGCACACAATAAAAAAAAGTTATGAGTAAATTATTCACTCACATGACTTTAGGCAATGCCACATGACTTGTGTTTGATGTGCATCTACTCTGGGAATTACGGCACAATTTAAGGAATCATTCATGTCTGTAGCACAAGTGGTGCGGGGTGAGTTATGTCAGAGGTTTTGAGTAATAGTCAGTGGCGGCTCGTCGGGGGAGGCACAGCTTCCCCAAAATTTTGAGGTGAAAATGGGAGGAAGACGATTTAATGTTAATAAAATTCACAATTCATTTCAGTTCATATCTCAGAACGTGTATTTTTTGTTTGTAATTTCAAAGCTGTAATACCATAACAGGTTACTGAAGTTGGAAAGCGCCACTTTTCTATCGCAAATGTGCCGAATCTGCTGATGTAATTACAACCGCTAAATGATAGAGAAGAGTAGGGGGAGGCCGGGGGAGAGCTGAGCTCACGTGCCTCCGGTGGTAAATAAAATTTGCCAATCAGCATCGAGTGTTCACTTTCAGCGCTGAGGAGTGTTGAGAAAAGAAACCTTGTAGAGGAGGCTAGTCTCCCTTCTGATATCAACCAATCATCATAGAGATGTAAATTACGTGATATTAGTTTGAACGTCTCCCGCTTCGCTGATAATGTACCAAGTACTTATGAGTAGCGATATTGAATATTTACCAGATTTACCAAGCTGTCATTCAAACAGTATTTATACAACTTAAAAATAAAGGGAGAACATGCCTAAGCTGGATACAGGCTAACGCAGTCGGCTTAATTAAATGGCTTCCAGAGAAGACAATGTTCTTAAGTTTGTGAAATTTAAATGTCAAAATGTGTTTCACAACATGCATCTCAGCTCAAGCTCTGACCTGACGGTGACTCTGGGGTCGTGGGTTGCCGCGCAATTCAGCACAGCGGTAGTTCCCTTGATGACACGTTGATCCTCAGCGGGTGTTGAAATTAAGGTTCGACCTGATTAATAAAATACAGTTTAGGACAAAATCATGCTACAGTTTAATCATTACCAACATCATTATTCACAGTTCTTTTAACCTTATTAGGTAATTCCCACTGACAGCTTCATTAGCAAAACAGAATGAAATTTACAAAGCATGAACGTTCGAATATTCACACTGCGTCTCAATGAACATATAGTACGGCAAAGCAAATGAACACATTCTCTCTCACACACAACCCACTGGGTCCAATGGACTTGATTAAAGCTAATGCATGTAATATTTTCAACATTAAAATGCTCTCTCCCAGTTTAATGCACAGAGAGTGTATCACTGAGATACTATTATAGTTTTTATTTAATATTTTGAATCAGTTTTTAGTTTTAGTATTTTTGTTGTTTTTTACTTTTAGTAGTTTTTCATGTCTACATAGTTTCTATTAATTTGATTTCACTTTTAGCTATTTTATTACATCAACGTGCCCTGGCAACTAGCTGAAATAAAAATGTTTTTTATATTTTATTTCATTCCAGTTAACATTTATTTCAAGTAACAATTATTTATTTATTTACTTGATTTTAAATGGATTTCATTTTAGTTTGAGTTTCAGTTTTATTTAACTATAATAACTCTAACACAGTTGCTCTGTTGCCCAATATGTAAATTTCCAGCTCAACCAATGATGCGTGTTTGGGCCGGGACTATCTTTTTGTTAGAACTGTGGTAGATGGGGGTAGTTTTTCGAAAACACATTTGGCACCGCCAATGGAGCATAAATTACACACTGCAGTTTTAATCTGACAGACGTCTTGCTTTTTTCTTTTTAAGTGGACAAACCACAAACAGCATTATTTAGGCTGGATGTCAAAAATGCTCTTAGACACTTCCACGCACCCACGCTTAAGTGTAAACTTACATCAGCATCATTAAGCATTCAGAGCAAGATAAACTGAGGCCTTGGGATTTAAGGATGACACTATTCCAGTGTGAAATTACTGCAAAAGACTTTACATTTCACAAACATTGTGCTATGCCTTTACAATCAGCCTAGCTAATGAATGCAGCTATAAAGCCAAACAATTGCTGCTGATAAAAGGCATGTTTGGAAACTGTCTGCAATCCTGCCTCTGCTGAATTTCAAATACGCTGCATTGGTTTGTACTTTCAAGTCATTAAAGACAACATATTTTTCATATTACACTTTCGTACTCAAGACTGTCAGGGCCATGGTTGCGTTGACCAGTCCCTCAGAGTTAGATGCCAAGCACGTATAGTTTCCTGCGTCGCTCGGCATTATGGGGAGTATCTGTAAGCCTCCGGACTCCAACAGAGTGAAACGAGGCATCTGCACCGATCCGCTCGCTAACACTTGAGAACCTGCAAGATTCACAGAGTTTAGTCACGAAGCTGCTTACAAGTTTAACATGTGACCGTGTTAATGACATGCCAAATCTGACATACCTTTCCTCCAAACAATGGCAGGTTTGGGGGCACCGGATGTCTCACAGGTGAAGACAGCTGACATTCCGTCAGTCACAGTGATGTCAGAAGGGGGCGTGGTGAAAGATGGTGACACGCCTACCATGAAAACAAATGAGTCAGATAACTGAAAATCAGTGATGCCAACAATAGGGTGAATATGCATCCTCTTTTTTTACAGACCCATATTTCAGTAATGTAGCTGTAGCATTACTTGCTTGCAAATGCTATTTGGTTTGATGTTTTGATATCAAATGCAATTTAATTAACACATTTTACGTGAGACTTGAGTGTTTTCAAATATTTGGGGTCTCTACATAAATGTACTTCAAGTGACTGGAGTGAAAATACATTCAGTTATTCACTTGTTAATTAATTTCATATACATGACGTATGTGCCTTACTTTAAAACTCTCAAACTTAAAAAAAAAAGCAAAAACCTGGGAACTGAAATGAAACTGAGAAAAAGAGAGATGAGGATGACTAAGCAAGAGAGAGCTGGAGGTGTTGATTAAGTGCTGAGTGAGTGAGTGTGTGTGTGTGTGTGTGTTAAAGGTTGATCTCTCAGTAGACACTGATTAATTACACAGATCAATGAGGGGTCTCTGAACTCCCTGATCAATTCACAACCGAGAGGAGAAGAGAGCGAGATCACTGACTTTTAAAACATCCATGGCTGTATTTATGCATCATCCTCCCATTAGCCTAAAGCAATAGTTCACCCAAAAATGAAAATTCTGTCATCATTTACTCACCCTAAAGTCATTCCAGAGCCATATTACTTCTCTTTTCCAGTAGAAAAAAATAATATTTTTTGAAGATTTTCTTGTGTCCATACAATGAAAGCATACATGTCCATACAATGTACAAAAGCTTCAAAAAGGACAAAAACCCCAAAATAAAATCTTTGTGCTACTAAAAGCCAGTCAGTCATACAGGTCTAAAGCATGTGGGTGAGTAAATGATGGCATTATTTCATTTTTGGGTGAACTATTCATCTTACTTGTGACGACCAAGTTGGTATGTGCCTGGATTTCTCCAGCTGTGTTTTCAGCGAAGCACTGGAATATTCCGGCATCGTCCAGCTGAATTCTCCGCACTTGCAGAACCATTGAGGAGGAGGTGAGCTTGTATCGAGGGTTGTTCAGTGTGGAGAGGGTGACGGCATCTTTGAACCACTCCAGCTTCAGTGTGGGAACCCCTGAATAATACATGAAGCATGACAATGTGTTTCAGCAGCTTTCATACTGTCACGGTACGGGTGTTCTAAAGAACAGGCAGGACGACGAAGATGACGAATCAAAGGATATTTAATAAAGAAACAGGAAATCCAGACAGGGTAGACATCAACATCGACAGGAACACGGACATTGACATTTACATTCACAATAACCGACAAACGAAACGTCAGGAGCCCTTCCTGGGCTGAACGAAACATCAGGACCCCTTCCTGGGCTGAACTGGGGATCTGGAGCCCTTCCTGAGCTAAACGAAACATCAGGAGCCTTTCCTGGGCTGAACGAAACATCAAAACGGAAAACAAACGGAGGGGGAGAACACGGAAGTTAAACTCTTAGTGGGTTGGTTATTCTCTCACGGTACGGGTGTTCTAAAGAACAGGCAGGATGACGAAGATGACGAATCAAAGGATATTTAATAAAGAAACAGGAAATCCAGACAGGGTTAGATAGATAGATAGATAGATAGATAGATAACAGACAGACAGACAGACAGACAGACAGATAGACAGATAGATAGATAGATAGATAATGGCTAAACTTTGCTATCATAGGAATTAATTACATTTTTAAATATTAAAATAGACAGTTATTTTACATTTTAATAATATTTCAAAATCTTACGTACTGTATTTTGGTCCTTTTAATGCAGCCTTGGTGAGCATGAAAGACTTCTTTCATAAATATTAAAATCTTAATTATTTCAAACTTTAACAGGATTGTATGTACCCCAAATTTTTAAGGGCTAGATTTACACAAATGTCACATGACATTTGACAGAAGAGAAGATTATTACCAAAGCAGACACCCAAACACTGCTTGATTTATCCCAAGTTAACGTTTTCATCAATAGACCTTCATCAGGGCACACTTTGGTTAAATTAATGAAAATTTAATCTAATAAACTGGCTTTGATTGATTAAACTTCTAATAAGATTTTGACATGCTTCACTGACAAAAAAGGAGAAGATTTGGAGAGGATAAGAGAGGGAGATCAAGAGAGAGGGAGCGAGAAATCAAGAAGCGAGCGCAAAAACGAATAAAACGGCAATTATATGTATTAGCAATAATTGTAATTTAAGTTCATCTGAAGGAACTCATGATATGCTCATCGTGATATGCAAATGAAAGAATACATCATGGATAAATCCTGCAGCTCAACACTTTAAAAGGTCAAATAGCGTGAATCCGCTCCACCCGCCTCCCATCGTCGATAGTTGTGTCACGCCCACTGGGATGCAAGACAAGGATGTTAAAATAAGACTGTCAAAAACAAGCTCGCTGTAATGACATTTCTGACAGTTTATGACAAAGTACGCACAAACTCAGCTTCACACCTTTACAAAAGTGCAAAAAGAACGAGACGAGATTCACAGCAAGTGTAAATTGCAGAGGCACAATCTCTGCCACGAAAAAAAGGAAAAGTCTCAGTAGTTTTCAAAAGTGTCATGAAAGTGAAACTGTCCAGATTTCTGTTAAATAAAGGAGAAAAATATTACAATAGAAAGAAGGGGAGAAGAAAGAACCATTTGAGCTCTCTCTTTACGAATTTTCCTTGTTAGAAGTCAAGAAAAGTTGAACTTTTAGACACTTGGCACTTTGTTGCTGAAATGTAGGTCAGATTTACGCAGCTTGTTAAAATAATTTTTTCTAGTTGGATTCTATTCCTCCATTGCCCTGTGAGCCAATGATATATCTAATGTCTATTAACTAGATCCTAACGTAATATGAACACTGACACCAATTAGCGGCTAATTCCATTAGCATCTCAATCTCCTTTTATAACGTACTTGACCGCTTATTCTAGATCACTCATTTAGTCGATTAAATCAAGATTAATTCAAATAGGGACACGTTGAGGAAATGAGTAGGGGTCGATGCGGTGCGCTACGCGAAAAGGTCAAATTTGTGAGGCGACAAATGGCTACGATAAAAGCAAGTCTTACAGTTGACTCAGCACATAAACTGAATGATGTTCTTACAGCAAATAGTCATCTGAAAGCACACCGGCCACAGTAAAATGACCATGATATAACATTGCACAGAAATGGGAACATTATGCTTTTAAAAGATACATTTAAAGGTTCAGGATTGACAGGCATTGCGCTGGAAGTTAAGTGACTTTTTTGTGCAAGTGCTGGCAGTTTTTATACCCCTGACAATATAAAGATTATAGTTTCCTGCAATATAGTTTTATAGTTTCCATCCCCCGGTTATACAACAGCAGAGTATGTGGGACATGTATTATATGACTCTAAAGTGGTCAATATCAGAGGTGCTGCAGTAATTTTATAGGTGCAACACAGCCGCCTGTCTCTGGGAGGGGTGGGGCTTACCTTTGACCTGACAGTGAAGCTCCACGGTTTTCTCAACTTCCGTTATCACCGACCTCTTCGGTTTTGACGTGAAGTATGGAGGCTCTTTGTTTATACAAACACACACACACACACACACATTCTTGTAAGTACAAACAAGATTTAACATTTTCTGAAAAAAATATTGCAAAAAGTGCAAAACTTGTTACCCTGATGTTAGAATGCTCTTATAAGGTTACTAAGGTGATCTGGGTGGTTGCCACAACGTTACTAGGTGGTTGCTGATGCATGCTGGGTAAGTTGCTAGGGCATTAATAGGCAGGTGCTACATTTTTTGAGTGGTTGCTAGGGTATCAATAGGTGCTATGCTTTTTGAGTGGTTGTTAGGGATTCGCTAGGTGATTGTTTAGTTGTTCTGAGTGGCTGCTACTACTGTATGTAGTTAGGGGTTTGCTTAGATGTTATAGGTGGTTGCCACTGCGTTGCTAGGTGGTAGCTGATGTGTGCTGGGTAGTTGCTAGGAAAATGGTTTGCAGTTGTTTTTAGTGGTTGCTGAGGTATCACTAGGTATTGAAATGGCTTAGTTGTTCTGGGTGGTTGCTAGGGTGTATGTGGTTTCTTGTGTGTTCTAGGTGGTTGCTTAGATGTTATAGGTGGTTGCCACTGCGTTGCTAGGTGGTGGCTGATGTGTGCTGGGTAGTTGCTAGGAAAATGATATGCAGTTGTTTTTAGTGGCTGCTTGGTTATCACAAGGTATTGTAATGTCTTAGGTGTTCTGGGTGGTTGTTAGGGTGTATGTGGTTTCTTGTGTGTTCTAGGTGGTTGCTTAGATGTTATAGGTGGTTGCTACGATCTTGCAAGGTGGTTGCTGATGTGTGCTGGTTAGTTGCTAGGGAACTGGTATGCAGTTGTTTTTAGTGGTTGCTAGGGTATCACTAGGTACTGTAATGGCTTAGGTGTTCTGGGTGGTTGCTAGGGTGTAAGTGGTTACTTGTATGTTAGGTGTTTGCTTAGATGTTATAGGTGGTTGCCACAATACTGCTAGGTGTTTGCTTAGATGTTATAGGTGGTTGTAACAATATTGCTAGGTGGTTGCTGATGTGTGCTGGATAGTTGCTAGGGAACTGGTATGCAGTTGTTTTTAGTGATTGCTAGGGTATCACTACTGTAATGGCTTAGGAGTTCTGGGTGGTTGCTAGGTTGTAAGTGGTTAATGTATCACTAAGTGGTTGCCTAGGTTTTCGGTGTGGTTGCTAGGGCATTGTTAGGTGGTTGCTTAGAAGTTCTGGGTGGTTGTTTACAGTATGTATTTGGGGAAAGACATCATGTGTGGCGTACCTCATACTAGGGCATGTATTTATATTTTTATCATTTAACACCAATACGAGTGTGTTCTTGTCATGTTTCTGTTCTGTTGTGTTTTGGTTTCTCTGCTTTCCAGTTTGCCTGTGTTCCCTCGTTTGTTTCTAAGGTTTTTGATTTGTTAATTAGTTCCACACACCTGTTCTGTTTCTTCTTAATTGCCCTGTTCTAGTATTTAAGCCCTGTCTGTTCCTTAGTTCTTCGTCTGCTATTATATTTAGATTTACGTTGCTGAGCTTTTGTTACTGTTTGTTTATGGCCTTGTGGATATTCTCCTGGATTTATTATTAAGAACTCCTTTTTAATTTTATTCCTTCGTCGTGCGCTTGATTAGACAGCCAGCACACGTAACAATTCTAGAGTTTGCTAACATAACAGGTGGATATTCAAGTGTATTTTAAAGTCAAGATGAAAGAGTAACAGTCAGTGTTGCCAACTGCTTTCAATTGAAAGTAGCTAAAACTGGTAGCTAAATGTGACTAGATGACATCATAATGGCAAATTCACTGATCTATATAAAGATGAACGTAGATCAGTGGGCAAGATGAGAACTTAGATAAGGTTTGTCCAAGAAGTTGCTATATTTGTCCCTAAACTTTTGAAAAAAAGTCTCAAAAGGGGCGGGGAAGTCGTTAAATCTAGCTACAAAGTAGCTAAATTGGTAACACTGGTAACAGTATGAATATGTACTTTACTAAACTACGTGTAAAAGGCAAGAAGTGAGCCCAGACTTCTCCCAGCAGTCTTTGGTGCTGCACTTAGCTCATTATAATAGTAAAATAGTTTTATATAAATGTGTGTGTGTGTGTGTGTGTGTATATATATATATATATATATACACACACACACACACACATATATATAAAACATATATATATATATAAAACACATCACAAAATTACTAAAACTAACTCAAATGAACAACCAAAACTAAAACCATAAAGAAAATATTTTTTGTTACTTGACAAGAAACTTTAAATAAAATAAGATACAAAAAAAAAACTTATTTTATTTCAGCTACTTTCATTTCTCATTTTCGTTTAGTTTAACTTGAAGTACTAAAACAATTAAAACTAAGTGAACTAAAACTAATAAATTAAATAAATTAATAAAAACTATATAGACATGTAAAAAAATGACAGAACACACAAAAAAAAAAAAACGTATACACACACACACACACATTTATATAAAACATTTATATATATATAAGAAAACCCTTTCATCCACTGCACTTTTATTTTCGGATTTCATGACAGGAAGAGCAAGACTCCTGTTATTTTTAACACACCTGGCATTTATTTATTTTTCCCTCTCGCTTGTCTAACTCACTCCAAATGAAAGTAGACAAAGGACTTGTTAACCATTATGCTGATAACAGCTTTTCACTTACCGAAGAATATCGAGAAAAAAGGAGGGGGTAAAACAAATAACAATAACCGCAACAAAAAATGAACACCATAACAATGTCACAGTTTTTCTAATTCATTCTCGTCCATTCTTCTCTCTTTCCTCTCCTCCTTTCCATTCTTCCCTATCAAATCAGCACTTATTCCATCTCATTGTATGTTTATGCAGATCAGGATATACATATTCAGATTGGCGCCTGGATCGGATTCAACAGCAGAAACAATAAATACCTCCTCCATCTCAACCTCTTTTTCACTGCTGTCTGCTCTGGCATGTTCACTTTATCTTTCTATAAAAGTCTCTCTGAGCCTCCAACAGCCCCAATTTATTCATCACTCCATTGGCTGCCTTATGCATATGCATGCCCCCCTTTCACCCAATCATGTAAGGCGCTCACCTGTCAGATAAGCTCATTGAAAGAATATTCCTTGCTGTTTCTAAATAGAGTGTTAGTTGAATATTCATTGCTCATCTTTTGGTGAAAAAGATCTCAGGACAGAGAATAATATTTGTGTTTTTGGATCAAAGAGCAGGGATGTTAAGGAGGCTGAGGAAGTTTAAGCCTACTAACCTTCTGAAAACATTGGAAACAGAGTCGTAATGCTCCGATAAAATGCCACTGACTTGACAAGACATGCTGAGATCCAACTTGCTATTGTTTGAATGAATGTGTATAGAAACCTTTAGAACTCACTTTTACACATTTTTTAATCTGTCCTCCCACTTACTGAGACATAGAAAGAAAAAATCGTACTAAATAGGTAAAATGACAACTTTAGAGCGTCTATAACAGGGTTGGTGTGTCGCTAAAGGTTGCATTTAAACTTCTGCTGTGACACACGGCGTCTGTTGATGAAAATGTCACATAGACAGTTCCAATAGTGAATTTTGGATGTATTTCTGATTTCAAACTGCCTCGAAAGCCTGTTCACCCCAAGAATGATAACATAAAGATAACTATAACCATAAAGTTAAAGTAACCAAAAATCCCTTTAACTCTAGATAATAGCAAAGTATAGCAATAATGACACAGAAGAACAACATTGGAACTTTCAGAGCGATCGTTTCCAGCTGATGAGTGATTAAAACACTGGGTCTCATTCACTAACCATGCGTAGACACAAATTTGTGTGTGAACGCTGCATAGGAATATACTTATAAAGACTTATTCTTAAAAACACTAAGAGAATGCCAAAGTTCCTAAAACAACTATAACAACACAGAGAAACGATATCTTTGGAATAACTTTCAGAGAGTTAAAAAAAAAAAAACTATAAAAAACATTCAGTCTGATTCACTAACTGTGCATACGCACATATTGGTGTATGAAAACTATGTACTGATATTTTCACAAAGAAATCATGTTTCATTCAATAACTTTTCATTCTAAAATCTGTTCAAAATCTACAGAAAATTTGAATGAACAACTGAAACCACACATACATCGCTTGAGGATCTTGCTGTGTGTGCTTTCAGTCAAGAACTTGTTTTTTGAGAGGCTTTAGAGAAAAAAGGTTGTTCGAAAACCCCCTATGTAGATATGGTTTGGGTGTTTTATGCTATATAAACTTGTACACAGTCACTCATTTAGAACGCTCAAAATTCATTAACATTAAGAAAAAATTTATGTGAACATGCATGCGTTGTGAATTAGGTGGACATTATTTGAGAAGTTCTTCTGTGTATATAAATAATTCCACACAATTGAGAAAAATGTGAATGAGACCTATTGTCAGCCAATCAAAATCCATTTGACTTCAAAGAGCGAGCTGTAAGAATATGACTGCAGCAGTGTACTTAAAATAAGCAAAGCATTTTTGTCCATTGGTGTGGATCCTAATATACAGTAGTTATCATTAAAGTGAAGTTCATTTTTGGTTACTCAGATATGATGATGTTTTTCAATTGTATTGCTGTATTGGCATATGTACAGTAATTTATACTTGTAGCTGTACTTGACAACAAATAACTGCCCAGAGGCATTAAAAAATGGCCATGGTAGTGGACTGACTTGCTTTTAAAAAGACCTGGTGTTATACGAGACAAAAAAATGAGCTGACTGCAGTATTTAATTCAATGATATGCTTGAATTCAAATCCAAACTCTTGTTCTTTAGGGCAGTGGTTCCCAACCCTGGTCCTGGAGAGCACCCCAAAACAGCACATTTTGCATGTCTCCTTTCTCTGACACACCAGTTTCAGGTCTTGGAGTCTCTACTAATGAGCTGATTACCTGAATCAGGTGTGTTTGATTAAGGAGACATGCAAAATGTGCAGTGTTGGGGTGCCTCCAGGACCAGGGTTGGGAACCACTGCTTTAGGGCATTCCAGTAAAATAATACTTAAAAATCTGTCAGAACCTGCATGTATAGTAGCACAAGAGGAACACCAATTGTCATACCCAGCACGGAGAGGTACGCTTTGGCCTCTGTGCTCTTTTGACTGCTGTTTCTGAGCGCGGCCTCACACACGTACAGACCCACGTCCGCTGAGGTAGGTTTACTGATGACCAGCCTGCGACCAAACGAGTCCACTCCTGCTGTTAGTCTCACCCCATTACGCTTCCAGAACACCTGCAGCCTGTCAAGAGATCTGCTCCGCACACACACACAAAACACAACACATTAACTGCCATACTGAAATTAATACTCAAGCCAAGAATTATGAAGAGCACAGCAATTAGTTATGTGTTAAATATTCGAGAAAAATACATACACTACATGGTATGCGAAGACTAATTTTTATGTTTAAAGGCAACTTTTGAGGGTTTTAGCCCATACTTACTTAGTGAGGTCACATTTATTTGATCAAAAATACAATAAAAACAACTTATTACAACTGAAACTAACAGTCTTCTATTTTATTATTTTATAAAATGTAATTTATTCCTGTGATGGCAAAGCAGCAATAAACTGACAAAATTACAGCAAAAATATTTATGTTACAAAAGATTTCTATTTCAATAAACGTTCTTTAAATTCACTAAAGAATTCTGAAAAAAATGTATCAGAGTTTCCACATAAATATTAAGCAGCACAACTGTTTTCAACATTGAAATTAATAAGAAATGTTTCCTGAGCAGCAAATCAGCATGTTAGAATGGTTTCTGATGGGTCATGTGACACTGAAGACTGGAGTAATGATGCTGAAAATTTTGCTTTGATCACAAGAATAAATTGCATTTTAAAATACTGTATATTCAAATAGAAAACAATTCAAAATGCAATAATATTTCACAATATTAAATTTTTTTGTTTATTGTATCAAATAAATACAGAAAGAAAAATCTTATAAACATTTAAATGTTAGTGCTAGTGTACTTCACTATTAGCAGCTAAAAATATTTAAAATTGACAGTCTCTTGCAGGAAAACAAATGTAAAAAATTATGACTCATGCATTACATCATTTTATGGGGTCAGCAGTTTTGAAATAAAATTCTCAGCCAGCTTTACTGTATACACGTCTATATACTTTTGTCCACATAGTGTATTTGACAAAATTGAAAAGAAGAATCTGGTTTAATTAAGTTGAAACAAAGTCAAAGTTTAACAGCAAGAAAATGTGAAATGACAGATATAATCACAATTCTGACTGACTGGCTGACACTAAAATGACATCACCAATGTTACAGATAATGAAAACAATATAACGATTACAAACATCTGTGAAATTATACAAGAACCCTGTTATTAACGGAACCCAGGCAGTGAGTCACTGCCATCGAGGGCAACCCACCTCGCATTAGCGATGCACTCAAGAGTAGCCTCACTCGCCCCAGCAACCACTGATGTGTTCTTAGGTGCAATCACTATCACCGGGGCAACCAATTCAGCCGGGGCAATAACGTCTGAGATGGAGAAAGGCAAAAGAATGGTAAAAAAGAGAGAGACGGCTGATTATTGGCACAATCAATCAGGTTAATAGACTGAGCATCATGGGGGAGATACGGTTTTGTGATGAGGTGCTTCTTTTTTTTTCTTCTTCTTTTTATCATTTCTCTGAATCATTTCGTTCTCTGGAAAATAATACATGCAGAAGAAAGTCAAATGACTCTCCATGGTTGACAGATGAGAGGGAGATGAGGAAAGATAGGTGAGTGGCGAAAATGACTAGATTGCATCTCTAAAGGAATAGCTCACCCAAAAATGAAAATGACATTTACTCATACTCATGTCATTCTGTGCAATTACAATGAATGGGAACTGGAGCTTTCGTTTGCAAAAACACCATAAAAGTTACACATACGACTTCTGCCAAGTATTTCATAAAATTCTATATGACTCGTGCATTATATTCCTTGGCACATTCATTGGGGAACTACTGATGTCTGACAGGCAGATATTTTCAATGAATCAAGTTTAACTCACTGATTCAGCTACATTGATTCTTGCATTAACATCTAAATGGAGAAAACAAATTATCCATAAACAACAACATGTAATATATTATAAAAATGGAATTTATTCCTGTAAAAAAATATTAAGCAACACAAATGTAGAAAACTAGAGATGACTGATTCATGGATGAATCGTTCTCATGAGTCAGATCTTTTCAATGAATCAGTTGATCCAGTTCACAAAACCAGTCTGAATTCATGCATGAATCAGTTTGTGAGTTAAGCTAACCGACTCAGTGATTCAGTCACACTGATTCTTGCATTAACAACTAAATGGAGGAGAAAAACAGCATTTGGTCGGTTTCTCACTCGCATATCTTCATAAGCACATGAGTCATATAGTAATAGCTATAATTATTAGTTTGACTATTATAGTTATACTTTTATGGTACACTGAAAAAAAAATGGTGTAGAAACAATTTTCATTCAGAAATCGCAAGTATATTTCACAAACAATTACGAAGAAACGGCAAGTATAACACATTGGATTAAAAGTGAATTTTAGAAGTAAAAAAACTGAAATTGTATTTTATTGTAACATGTACTCCAATAATCTTTATTTACAACTTCTAAAAATCAGTTTTAACAGTGTACTTTTGCATCTTTTTTAATGTTTCAAAACACAATTCGTTGTATTATGTTTTTTAAATGGCATGAAATAAAAGACAGAATGAGTGAATAATGATAGAATTTTCCTTTTATGAGAATGATTCCTTTAAGAATCAAGGAGAATACACCTCTGATGAAAACCAGCCTACCATGATAGATAAACTGGCACAGAGAAGCAAACGCACACACAAGCTTTGATCTGATCTTTGATCAGTGACTGGAAAGGTGTAATGCATTCTCGCATTCTCCAAACACCACAGTGATAGATGCAGAGGCGGACTTAACCATTAGGCAAAGGTAGGCGACCGCCTTGGGCCCCCAAAAGCCAAGGGCCCCCTAAAATGCTTTTTATATGCGAGATGCGCGTTCAGTGCGGACGCGCAAGTGGTTGCTCTGGTGTTCATTACCACGACAACCGTCTGTGCGTCCGCGTTGAACGTGCTTCTTAGCAAAAGTAGGGCGATGTAGAAAATGGGGACGGAATCCCGGAATCTATTCATAAAAACGGAATTTACTGTGTAGCGCGGAATGTGACGGAATGAACGGCGCAGTTTAGTTTGCTATTTAAGCACACGCAACGCTCGCGGTTGTCGTCTGTAGTAGCTAAATAGTATTTTTGCCATTTAATATTCACATACACTAGTCCATATCGCGGTTTGATTGAAGTGTACTGAATTGCATTTGATTTATTCATTCAATATTTGACGAATTCCGTGACATTGCTCGTTACACAGTAAACTTCTGTTGTGTAGCACTTTGAATGTACAAAAATTAAAGGATTTGTTTAATTTTCATTGGAATAAAAGAGAGATTCGTGTTTTTGCCTTCATTTGATTACCAGAAAAATGAAAATACACAACACAGAATTTCTAAAAAATAAGTAAATAAAATAAAAATTTCATAGGGCCCTATTATTGTATACAAATTAATAAATTAAGTTGTTTTTATGAATTCAATTAATTAGATATGTTTTTGATTAAACCATTAAAATGGAATACAGAAAAATTAAAATGGAAAGCACAGAATTTGGGCCCTAAGAATGTAATTTTTGTTAAACTTTTAATAGGCCTAAATTGCTGTTAAACAAGTTTCATGATTTTAATTAATTAGACATGTTTTTTGTTCAAATTTAATATAATCATCCAGAAAAAATTTAAACGAAAAAAAAAAAAACTGAATCCAGACAAATTTAAATGGAAAAAAAGATTTTGGAAAAAATAAAACTTAGGCTAATTTGGGAAAAATAAAACGGATTTCATAGGGCCCTACAAATATCATGCATCTGAAGCTATAATTTTAATACTAAGCAACAGTACATATTATATAGGGCCTATTTAAATTTTTTTAAATGGCGCTCACTCGTTTTTGTGAAAGACCCAAGAAGGACCATACACAGTCACTTTCCACACAGGCACACTTCATGTTTGGTTGAAATAATCCTTAAGCATGTAAATTTATAATTTCCTTCAGTTTAATTTAAATGTGCAATTAAAATAAATAAAAATAAATGTATATTTTAAAGTTTAGAATTAGACAGCCTTGCGTTGTGTAGACAATTGCATAGTGAAAATTACCCCAACGCACCACCTAGTGTCCAACCGACTCTATTATTATAACCTGTTTAAATGTGAACAAGGGATTTACAACATTAAAGAAATCCTTTATTTATAACATGTACATGAAAAATCTAAAAGATTAGACACAACTATGGGACACGATCGTGCAGCAGCGAGCAACAGTGAAAGAAACCTCAAGGTTGTAAATGTGTGAAATGTATAGGGCCCCATTCCTGTATTTTGCCTGGGGCCCCAAATCACTAAATCCGCCCCTGATCACAGGTCGAGAATAAGGAGAGATGACTGGCAAGACCATGCTGGAGTATTTGCTGCTCAACAGATCCTGAGCTCATTGACAAATATTTGATCTTGAAAGATGTGCTCCCTTTACACAGAGTGCGTGTGATCGCAAAATTGAAAGTGAAAGTAAGTGTTCATTCAAAAGCGATTTCAATACTCTGCATATTGTTTGCGTGAAAATTATTTACAATATCAGAATGTTTGCGGAAGCGGGATTAAAGGCCGTGATACACCAAGCCGCCTTCAAAGAACTAGCAGCGACGAAAGCCGACGATGTTGTCGCTTCACATCGGTAGCATCTGGAGCAAAAAGCTGTGCGTGCACACACCGAACAGACTACAGCTGACTGCAAACTAACACATGCATTCTCCACCTGCGTGAGAGGAATTAGCAGTCTATATCAGCAGCTATTAATACTAAATATTCGTGTTGAGCTCGAGTGCGCAGTCGAGTGCACCATCACTCGGTTACGAAAACAAAACGTTGTTCAGGGTTTATTCACCTCTTCAGCATGCTCTTTTTATTCAGCATGAACTTTTTACAAAACATCTGCATCAGCTTACTACAACATAGAAACGTAAACATGTAACAATATACGTCATCACTCCCATACCATAATACCTTCAAATAAAACAATAGGTAATTTGGCTGTTATCGTAATGCAATGTATAAGAGTGCAATAGTTAACAATTCATCATTCAAAAGAAGAAACCAAAACAAGGATATAAGATATACGAAATGTTAACAAAGCAGCACTTGCTTACCTTTTTGAATATCAGTTATATTGATAACTTTCTTCATTTTAATTGGCGCATGTTGTTATGAAATTATTCGCATATTGGAATGCTTGGGTAAGATCACGCAACATTAGAACAGCCTTCTGTCTGTGCCGCCTTCATTTACTTGCTCGTTTTCAACGCTTTCACTTTAATTCTCGGGCACCGACTCGTTCGCTAAACTGAACATCCAGTCAGAGTCTCACTCTCACCGATGGCCCAGACGCAAACTGCCGCAGACACAAGGAACACACCAAACCAACTAGCCCGACAGACGCTCGCCGACGACCGACCGTCAGCTTGGTCTGTCCCGGCCTTAAGAAACTAGGCTTGTGTTAATGTTGTAATCACAGAGAAAAGACTCCCAAAACCATTGTGAGCCTAAGGTTATCATAAACTAGTTGTGCCAAAGGTCTCTCCAGTCTATTCTGGCTCACAATGCTTTTTGGAAATGCGGCCAACTGGCATAAAATTAGCTTGATGTTGGACATTTGATATTCACAAAGTTTAGGGACCATCTCAAAAGTTACATACAACATTGGTATACATGTTTTGGTATACACGTTAGATTTTTGATAAGCCTGTGTATAAACTGTCAAATCATATCTAAATATGGCTAAATATACCTGACTCATAGATGAACAATGTACAGTTGGTTTTATGACCAAGTCATTCTCTCCAAATTCTATTAAAGTTAGAAACATGTATACCAATGTTGAAATTATCTGTAGAGATGGTCCCTAAACATGTGATATAAAGCCATCTTTAATGTCAACTGCCAGTGGGCTGCATTTCCAAAAAGCATTGTGACCCTGAGTAGACTGTAGAGATTTTTGGAGCAACTTCGCAACAAATTTTCCACACAATTCTTTTGGGAGTCAAGATTTTATCGTTGATTACAAAATGAATACAAGTGAAAATGAATACAAAACTATCCAAGTGTCATGTCTTGGGTATTCTTTAGTCTTTGATGCTACAAAGGCTGCATATCTCAGCTGCTACATCATCAAAATTTGCTGAAGGCCATAAATAAAAATCCTTTATTCAGCTGCATTTGAAGGATTCATGGGATGTATCCTTCGCAACCTTCAATCACCCACAATTATTTGTACACATTCACAAAATTAAACTGACGAAAAACGAGTCAGAATTGAACTTATCTCAATTTATTATGAAATTTAAGACAAAAATAATGTTAGATTACTCACTTAAATCTAAACTGCCAATAACAAGCCACTGGGAGACTGTTGACAGCTGTGATTCATTGTATTGCATTAATAGAAAGCCAAATAATATAAAGATTTTTTTAGTGATTTGTGTGATTTGTTTGTTTGTGAGTATTTTTTCCAAAATTAAGTTATATTACTATTTTGGTGCCAAGATGGTAAGGTTGGAAACATGTGTGACATAGACACACTTACTAGACTGTCTCATTTTAGTGGTTAATGCCGAGGAGGACTTGAACCTACAAGCCTCCCAATAACTGAACTAGGATTGACGCAGCATCGGTAGGATGCAGCTTTCCATTTGAGGAGCACCCAACCTAGAATCTCATCAACAATGTTGATGGTTTCGGGCTTAACGACGGAACTGTCAGGATAAGTAGCTCAATTCAGTTGCTATAAAATAATTTGACATAATAATGTGAATCGGGAAAAAAAATGGTTTGGAGCTTTGCAGTTGATCTCACACATCCCACAGCAAACTATGATCTCTATCGTTAGTTTGATCTGGCGCTTCTGTGTAAGCTCTCAACCAGTGATTCACCGGAGCCTCCCTCATTTCCTCATTCAAATAAATAAATGAATATATTTGGAAATAAATACATATGGTAATAAATATATAAAAAAACAAACACATGAATTTATATATTTAAATATAAATAAAAAGTTGATTTATTTTACTGCTATTTATTTATTTATCATTTCTGCAGGTTTGGTCCTCCATACAGTAGCACATTAATGTTTTTTTTTCTTTTACATGAAAGTCTCAGTGATTAGAGCTCAAGTGAAATTGGCTGTAGCAAAAAGTGTCATCATAAAGGACGTCTATGCAAACATGGATGAGTCTATGTCTCTATGGCCATCTTATATGCAAAAGGTGCTCATTCGTAAAGCAAAACATGTCGTGACTCTGATGTAATTGCTGAGATTCTTTTAGAGCTGTCAGATTAGGATGTGAGTGCAGTGGAGCATAAAAAATTCAATTTGCAGTTTTTCTCACCTGGTGGGTCACGGAGTGTGCAGTCAAAGAAACAAGATAATTCTATGACTTTCTGATGTGAGACCTTTATTTTGAACGTCGAGCGTGAAAGCAGTTGACAGTTCAGTCAGAGGGCAGTTAAAGTAAAGAGTGGGAAAGAAAACCGTGTTGTTTACAAATAGCTATGAATTATTGGGTATCTTTAAAAGGACATATATATATATATATATATATATACACACACACACACACACATTTATATAAAACATTTATATATATATAAGAAAACCCTTTCATCCACTGCACTTTTATTTTCGGATTTCATGACAGGAAGAGCAAGACTCCTGTTATTTTTAACACACCTGGCATTTATTTATTTTTCCCTCTCGCTTGTCTAACTCACTCCAAATGAAAGTAGACAAAGGACTTGTTAACCATTATGCTGATAACAGCTTTTCACTTACCGAAGAATATCGAGAAAAAAGGAGGGGGTAAAACAAATAACAATAACCGCAACAAAAAATGAACACCATAACAATGTCACAGTTTTTCTAATTCATTCTCGTCCATTCTTCTCTCTTTCCTCTCCTCCTTTCCATTCTTCCCTATCAAATCAGCACTTATTCCATCTCATTGTATGTTTATGCAGATCAGGATATACATATTCAGATTGGCGCCTGGATCGGATTCAACAGCAGAAACAATAAATACCTCCTCCATCTCAACCTCTTTTTCACTGCTGTCTGCTCTGGCATGTTCACTTTATCTTTCTATAAAAGTCTCTCTGAGCCTCCAACAGCCCCAATTTATTCATCACTCCATTGGCTGCCTTATGCATATGCATGCCCCCCTTTCACCCAATCATGTAAGGCGCTCACCTGTCAGATAAGCTCATTGAAAGAATATTCCTTGCTGTTTCTAAATAGAGTGTTAGTTGAATATTCATTGCTCATCTTTTGGTGAAAAAGATCTCAGGACAGAGAATAATATTTGTGTTTTTGGATCAAAGAGCAGGGATGTTAAGGAGGCTGAGGAAGTTTAAGCCTACTAACCTTCTGAAAACATTGGAAACAGAGTCGTAATGCTCCGATAAAATGCCACTGACTTGACAAGACATGCTGAGATCCAACTTGCTATTGTTTGAATGAATGTGTATAGAAACCTTTAGAACTCACTTTTACACATTTTTTAATCTGTCCTCCCACTTACTGAGACATAGAAAGAAAAAATCGTACTAAATAGGTAAAATGACAACTTTAGAGCGTCTATAACAGGGTTGGTGTGTCGCTAAAGGTTGCATTTAAACTTCTGCTGTGACACACGGCGTCTGTTGATGAAAATGTCACATAGACAGTTCCAATAGTGAATTTTGGATGTATTTCTGATTTCAAACTGCCTCGAAAGCCTGTTCACCCCAAGAATGATAACATAAAGATAACTATAACCATAAAGTTAAAGTAACCAAAAATCCCTTTAACTCTAGATAATAGCAAAGTATAGCAATAATGACACAGAAGAACAACATTGGAACTTTCAGAGCGATCGTTTCCAGCTGATGAGTGATTAAAACACTGGGTCTCATTCACTAACCATGCGTAGACACAAATTTGTGTGTGAACGCTGCATAGGAATATACTTATAAAGACTTATTCTTAAAAACACTAAGAGAATGCCAAAGTTCCTAAAACAACTATAACAACACAGAGAAACGATATCTTTGGAATAACTTTCAGAGAGTTAAAAAAAAAAAAACTATAAAAAACATTCAGTCTGATTCACTAACTGTGCATACGCACATATTGGTGTATGAAAACTATGTACTGATATTTTCACAAAGAAATCATGTTTCATTCAATAACTTTTCATTCTAAAATCTGTTCAAAATCTACAGAAAATTTGAATGAACAACTGAAACCACACATACATCGCTTGAGGATCTTGCTGTGTGTGCTTTCAGTCAAGAACTTGTTTTTTGAGAGGCTTTAGAGAAAAAAGGTTGTTCGAAAACCCCCTATGTAGATATGGTTTGGGTGTTTTATGCTATATAAACTTGTACACAGTCACTCATTTAGAACGCTCAAAATTCATTAACATTAAGAAAAAATTTATGTGAACATGCATGCGTTGTGAATTAGGTGGACATTATTTGAGAAGTTCTTCTGTGTATATAAATAATTCCACACAATTGAGAAAAATGTGAATGAGACCTATTGTCAGCCAATCAAAATCCATTTGACTTCAAAGAGCGAGCTGTAAGAATATGACTGCAGCAGTGTACTTAAAATAAGCAAAGCATTTTTGTCCATTGGTGTGGATCCTAATATACAGTAGTTATCATTAAAGTGAAGTTCATTTTTGGTTACTCAGATATGATGATGTTTTTCAATTGTATTGCTGTATTGGCATATGTACAGTAATTTATACTTGTAGCTGTACTTGACAACAAATAACTGCCCAGAGGCATTAAAAAATGGCCATGGTAGTGGACTGACTTGCTTTTAAAAAGACCTGGTGTTATACGAGACAAAAAAATGAGCTGACTGCAGTATTTAATTCAATGATATGCTTGAATTCAAATCCAAACTCTTGTTCTTTAGGGCAGTGGTTCCCAACCCTGGTCCTGGAGAGCACCCCAAAACAGCACATTTTGCATGTCTCCTTTCTCTGACACACCAGTTTCAGGTCTTGGAGTCTCTACTAATGAGCTGATTACCTGAATCAGGTGTGTTTGATTAAGGAGACATGCAAAATGTGCAGTGTTGGGGTGCCTCCAGGACCAGGGTTGGGAACCACTGCTTTAGGGCATTCCAGTAAAATAATACTTAAAAATCTGTCAGAACCTGCATGTATAGTAGCACAAGAGGAACACCAATTGTCATACCCAGCACGGAGAGGTACGCTTTGGCCTCTGTGCTCTTTTGACTGCTGTTTCTGAGCGCGGCCTCACACACGTACAGACCCACGTCCGCTGAGGTAGGTTTACTGATGACCAGCCTGCGACCAAACGAGTCCACTCCTGCTGTTAGTCTCACCCCATTACGCTTCCAGAACACCTGCAGCCTGTCAAGAGATCTGCTCCGCACACACACACAAAACACAACACATTAACTGCCATACTGAAATTAATACTCAAGCCAAGAATTATGAAGAGCACAGCAATTAGTTATGTGTTAAATATTCGAGAAAAATACATACACTACATGGTATGCGAAGACTAATTTTTATGTTTAAAGGCAACTTTTGAGGGTTTTAGCCCATACTTACTTAGTGAGGTCACATTTATTTGATCAAAAATACAATAAAAACAACTTATTACAACTGAAACTAACAGTCTTCTATTTTATTATTTTATAAAATGTAATTTATTCCTGTGATGGCAAAGCAGCAATAAACTGACAAAATTACAGCAAAAATATTTATGTTACAAAAGATTTCTATTTCAATAAACGTTCTTTAAATTCACTAAAGAATTCTGAAAAAAATGTATCAGAGTTTCCACATAAATATTAAGCAGCACAACTGTTTTCAACATTGAAATTAATAAGAAATGTTTCCTGAGCAGCAAATCAGCATGTTAGAATGGTTTCTGATGGGTCATGTGACACTGAAGACTGGAGTAATGATGCTGAAAATTTTGCTTTGATCACAAGAATAAATTGCATTTTAAAATACTGTATATTCAAATAGAAAACAATTCAAAATGCAATAATATTTCACAATATTAAATTTTTTTGTTTATTGTATCAAATAAATACAGAAAGAAAAATCTTATAAACATTTAAATGTTAGTGCTAGTGTACTTCACTATTAGCAGCTAAAAATATTTAAAATTGACAGTCTCTTGCAGGAAAACAAATGTAAAAAATTATGACTCATGCATTACATCATTTTATGGGGTCAGCAGTTTTGAAATAAAATTCTCAGCCAGCTTTACTGTATACACGTCTATATACTTTTGTCCACATAGTGTATTTGACAAAATTGAAAAGAAGAATCTGGTTTAATTAAGTTGAAACAAAGTCAAAGTTTAACAGCAAGAAAATGTGAAATGACAGATATAATCACAATTCTGACTGACTGGCTGACACTAAAATGACATCACCAATGTTACAGATAATGAAAACAATATAACGATTACAAACATCTGTGAAATTATACAAGAACCCTGTTATTAACGGAACCCAGGCAGTGAGTCACTGCCATCGAGGGCAACCCACCTCGCATTAGCGATGCACTCAAGAGTAGCCTCACTCGCCCCAGCAACCACTGATGTGTTCTTAGGTGCAATCACTATCACCGGGGCAACCAATTCAGCCGGGGCAATAACGTCTGAGATGGAGAAAGGCAAAAGAACGGTAAAAAAAAAAA
>NW_015644861.1:694432-714577 GCF_001515625.1 Sinocyclocheilus rhinocerous
AAAAGAACGGTAAAAAAAAAAAAAGACAGAGCGAGACAGCTGATTATTTGCACAATCAATCAGGTTAATAGACTGAGCATCATGGGGGAGATACGGTTTTGTGATGAGGTGCTTCTTTTTTTTTCTTCTTCTTTTTATCATTTCTCTGAATCATTTCGTTCTCTGGAAAATAATACATGCAGAAGAAAGTCAAATGACTCTCCATGGTTGACAGATGAGAGGGAGATGAGGAAAGATAGGTGAGTGGCGAAAATGACTAGATTGCATCTCTAAAGGAATAGCTCACCCAAAAATGAAAATGACATTTACTCATACTCATGTCATTCTGTGCAATTACAATGAATGGGAACTGGAGCTTTCGTTTGCAAAAACACCATAAAAGTTACACATACGACTTCTGCCAAGTATTTCATAAAATTCTATATGACTCGTGCATTATATTCCTTGGCACATTCATTGGGGAACTACTGATGTCTGACAGGCAGATATTTTCAATGAATCAAGTTTAACTCACTGATTCAGCTACATTGATTCTTGCATTAACATCTAAATGGAGAAAACAAATTATCCATAAACAACAACATGTAATATATTATAAAAATGGAATTTATTCCTGTAAAAAAATATTAAGCAACACAAATGTAGAAAACTAGAGATGACTGATTCATGGATGAATCGTTCTCATGAGTCAGATCTTTTCAATGAATCAGTTGATCCAGTTCACAAAACCAGTCTGAATTCATGCATGAATCAGTTTGTGAGTTAAGCTAACCGACTCAGTGATTCAGTCACACTGATTCTTGCATTAACAACTAAATGGAGGAGAAAAACAGCATTTGGTCGGTTTCTCACTCGCATATCTTCATAAGCACATGAGTCATATAGTAATAGCTATAATTATTAGTTTGACTATTATAGTTATACTTTTATGGTACACTGAAAAAAAAATGGTGTAGAAACAATTTTCATTCAGAAATCGCAAGTATATTTCACAAACAATTACGAAGAAACGGCAAGTATAACACATTGGATTAAAAGTGAATTTTAGAAGTAAAAAAACTGAAATTGTATTTTATTGTAACATGTACTCCAATAATCTTTATTTACAACTTCTAAAAATCAGTTTTAACAGTGTACTTTTGCATCTTTTTTAATGTTTCAAAACACAATTCGTTGTATTATGTTTTTTAAATGGCATGAAATAAAAGACAGAATGAGTGAATAATGATAGAATTTTCCTTTTATGAGAATGATTCCTTTAAGAATCAAGGAGAATACACCTCTGATGAAAACCAGCCTACCATGATAGATAAACTGGCACAGAGAAGCAAACGCACACACAAGCTTTGATCTGATCTTTGATCAGTGACTGGAAAGGTGTAATGCATTCTCGCATTCTCCAAACACCACAGTGATAGATGCAGAGGCGGACTTAACCATTAGGCAAAGGTAGGCGACCGCCTTGGGCCCCCAAAAGCCAAGGGCCCCCTAAAATGCTTTTTATATGCGAGATGCGCGTTCAGTGCGGACGCGCAAGTGGTTGCTCTGGTGTTCATTACCACGACAACCGTCTGTGCGTCCGCGTTGAACGTGCTTCTTAGCAAAAGTAGGGCGATGTAGAAAATGGGGACGGAATCCCGGAATCTATTCATAAAAACGGAATTTACTGTGTAACGGGGAATGTGACGGAATGAACGGCGCAGTTTAGTTTGCTATTTAAGCACACGCAACGCTCGCGGTTGTCGTCTGTAGATGCTCTAACTTTTGTAATCTCAGTAGGAATATATGTAATTTATGCATTCATTTCGCTGTATCTCATCATTCAAAGAAATGACAAACAAAGCACAAAAAAAAGCTATAGCAGAAAACCATGAGTGAAAATTAAATACAGAAGAAAGGAGCGAGCGAATGGAATTGGACAGGAAAAGTCAATAAGTAGAGGAACACGATATATAGGAATGCTATTTCTGAAAGTCTAAAAAGGAAGCACTATTTCAGAATGGTAGTTGTGTATGTGCACTCTAAATGTGGCCAGTATGTGTTTAACGGCAGCACCTTAGGTTTGGAACTTATTACCTGACATGAAACCTGATTTGCATAGACTGGCACATTCTAAATTTATTGCTAGTACCATCTACACTAATCAAAACTTGGATGCATATGGTGTTAAATAGTTTCCAATTTTGCACTTATGATGTACGCAGATTCATAGAATATAAGAGCTTAGCGTGATTTGCACATCCTGTGTTGTTCTTGGAACAACAATATTTTTTCAACTAATCAATGCACTTTATGATTTAAGGCAGGGATGCACCAATGTTAAAATTCTGGCTGATAAGCTGAAAATGATTACGGTTGAAATTCATTAAATAGACAACATTAAAATAATATTTTGTATAAATCAAAAATAAAACATTAAAAACCACTTTTAAATGCTACAAAATTAATTTCAGCATAAATCGCAGCATTATAATGTACAGTATAAAAATAGATATAAATTTCTAGAAAAACTGCATTTACAGTGTTATTAAACTATTAGTGTTTTTAAATATTAATTTTAAGTGAGTGTTAGATAATGGCAAATGTAATGTAAATGTATAAATAAAATATGCAACAGTGGCCAACTGACTTACTGACTTATTTATTTATTTAACCATGTGGCTTTTGGTCACATTTATTTAAATAAATCATAATTTAAATAAGTAAATATATCCATAAATAAATAAATAAATAAATAGGCACATTACTACCTAAAAATGTTCAAACATGCTAGCAACATGCTAAAACAAGTTAGCAACGTGTAAATGCTAGAAGCATGTTAGTAATGTGCTAAAATGCCTTGATTAAAACACACTAGGAAACACACTAAAACATACTAAATCATGCTAGCAACATGATAAATTATGTGATGAAACACATAGCAACATGTTAACATTAGTAACATAATAAAACATGCTAGAAACATGTTATCGACATGGTAAATCATGCTAGCTACATGTTGTGGTAACAAAATGCTAAAACACGCTAACAACATGTTAAATCATGCTAGTAATGTGTTAAAATATGCTAGCAATATGCTTAAACATGTTAGCATTATTTAATTTCCTGACTTCTCTGAGTAAAAGCTTCAAACTCAAACTTTTCAATAATTTTTTTAACTACTAGGCTTTGTCAAGCCAACATCAGTGCCATCAAAATTCATCTATCTAGTCATTAATATAAGCTATTATGCATACATATGAGAAACAAAACTACAAACAGTCAGTGCTCTCTGGTTTTAGGGGTTGAAATGGCAGTGATCGATGGAACATTGTTCCAGAACCAACAAACAACTGTACGTGTCTAAATCAGACAGTGTGAAATGCAATATCATGCTGAACGGCAAACAATTAACATAAATACATTAAATATGATCCAGCAGAAATAAAGAATCCCACTCTAGCTCACATCCCTCACCTCTGCTGACAGAATAATTGTGCGAGTCTATCTATTCTCATATTGTGCTTCGGGAAATGCTGATTATAGCTGCACGTTATTTTTCAGAGTGAGCTCAGAAGTACAGTAGCCTGAAGAACGCCGCAAATGAAAAGGAGGATTTGCACTAAGGGGAAAAAAGACAGTGTGTCGTGCTTCTGAGGTAATGTTGCTGTCAGCCGCTAACACAGCCTCATGCACTCAAGTCAGAATGGTGTTTGACATGGTGTTGACTCGTGTTGTCTTCCACGGGTTGGTTTTCATCAGGCGCAGAGATTAGCCGCCTTGAGCATACCGAGATGGTTGACAAACGATGTAGAACACAGCTACAGGGACACGCGGAGTCCACACACGAGGATAGGGGTCATTCGGTGAGATCAGATGTAATAATCTTAATCCAGTGTCTGTCTACATGAGTAGTGAGTGAGATTACGACATGTGGAGATATTAAATTTGTCTCTGAGGAGAATCCATTATCTTAAGCCTCTAACAAATCCATCAAAACACATAGTACAAGAGAGATTACACACACACACAGAAGAAGACAGCATGGATGAGAGCAGACAGGAAAGAGAGAGCAAGGAAATTATTTTTTTCTCAGGACTCTCAGCTGTGTTTGGTCAATGTGTGCACATATTAATTAGTGTGAAACTAAATACCATGCTGTTTGTGAGGGTTAAGCTTTAGGATTTCCCATTTTAAGGCCAGTAAAATTATTTTAAATGATCAGGCAATAACTTATTTTAATATGTATTTTGTATTACTAATATGCGTGCATATGTAATGTACTGAATGAAAAATAATGGGAGAAAAATTAAGAGATCCACTATACATAAAAAGGTAAACTACAGTATAGTCACTCTAAAAAATGTTGGGTTGTTTGTTGGGAATGTAAAAATTTAACCCAACAGCTGGGTTAGTCCATATTTGACCCAAAGTTGGGTTGAAACAACCCAGCATTTTTATGTTCGGAATGAAATACATGAATACGTACAGTGTATGTTACATAATAAAAAATAAAAAAACCCAACCTGTTAAAAAGACATTATAAAATGTCATTAGTATTAGTATGTTAATTTAATAAAAAATGCTTAATGTTTAATTTATACCAATTTAATCGTAACTCTCGGTTGTAAAATAAAACAAATAGGTCATATTACTTTTTTTGGATCATCAATTCGGGGGGGCTTTGTGACAATTACTTGGTTTAATATATTATTTATTAATCTTAGGGCTGCAACTAATGATTATTTTCATAATTAATTATTCTGTTAAATATTTATTTGATTAATCAATTAGATTAAAAATCCAAACATTAATTGTTAAAAATTTTAATTAAACATTTTATTAATTATTTAAATTTTTAGGACTTCACATCCTGCCCAGTGTTGTCCCCCAAACAATGTGCAATTTGAAGTCTATGAAAACATATACAGTGAATGTAATCACTCATCTGAACATAGTAATCATATTACATTTATCCTCCATTACAAAAGTTCCTTTACAGTTACTCCTCTCATAAAAGTACAATTACTTGTGTTACATTTAGAATATAAAACCTACATTTAATGTCTAACAAGAAATATTTTAGTAAAATGTGTATTTTTGTGCTCCAATTTTGTTGTGCTTCATCTGTTTGTTTTTTAGTCTGCGTCTGCAATAATTGTGTTGGATTACAATGTATCTCCTAAAACTTAAGCCCGTGGACGGGGGTTATTATTGCTTCTCTTCATTGTTCTTCATCCAACCCTGTTCAAAATTCTTCCCATAGCCCATGATTCCGAACATAGCCCGTGCCTCATTTTCTGGGCAATCAGAAAGGGAAATGCCAAGAGGACGAATGTTCACTTCATAATTCAAAATCTCAAAGCAGATGATCTTCTGATGTCATCAGAGCAAGGAGACAGGAGAAGAGGGGAAGCGAACGAGAGAGAAAGCAAGAGGAATAGAAGATTGCATGATTTAAGAGTTCATTAGAGTGTCTTACCAAGGGAACCACGATTCCTCTTGTTTACTGCTCATCAGGTCACAGAGAACAGAGAAAGAAAAAAAAGAGAAAATAAATGAGAAAAAAATAATTCCTCTGACCAAACTATATCCTCAAACTTTAAGCCCAAAAAATTATATTAGCTCCACTGCTCTTGGTTCCTCTGTCACACTTGCCGTCATGTTATCATCCTGTGACATGTAATTATGGGAATTTGCTGACCCTTGACCTGCTCTTAATGGAAGCACCACACTTATTGGCCTCCTATTTTTTTACTTAAACCTGCAAAATGAGGTGCAGACTGTACAGATGAGAGTAAACACACACAGAGATAAACAAAGAGATGCAGTATAACACAGAGAAATGAGTTTCAAGATTCATCAAATGCAAATATATTTCACTTATTTTAATGTCGCTGTATCTCATATCCAATTTTGCCTATAAATCACATCTGGATGGATTATCTGAGATAATTTGGAATATGATGAGAAATAATTGAGTTTGTATTGAGATCGCAGACTTTTTCTGTACATATACACTTGTTCAAAAGGTTATATTTATTTGTTCAAAAATAAAGTCAAAACAGCAATATTGTGAAATATCATTACAATTTAAAATAACTGTTTTCTTCTTCTTCTTCTGAGTCAAAATTTAGTCAGTATCTCCTTTTACAGCTTTAAAGCTACAACCACCAAACTCGGCTCAGACCTTCAGACTGTTCTGAAGTTAATTGCTAGGCTATATCTTTTCTAACTGATCAGGCTTACAGTTTTCGAAAACCAGACCAAACCACCAAAAAATTCCATAGCCTTTCATTGAGGGGGTCGAAACTTTTGTACAGACTTGTACAGATAGAGTGTTTCAGCTGTCTATTGCTATAGCAAAGCTTAATGACTGTCCTAGGATAACATGCTAATTTATGCTAGCAACATGCTAAAACATGGTGACAATGTGCTAATCCTGCTAACAACATGCTAATCATGCTAAAAACATGCTAGCAACATGCTAATATATTAGATAGGGTGACCATACGTGCCATTTTCCCAGGACGCGTCCTGGCCAGGATTTGTTTTGGCTTTGTTTTCCTGTTTTCATGCTTGCTGAAGGTAATGATCGAAAAGTAGTTTGACCAATAACATGCAAGCATTGTACATAATGGACCAATCATGGCGTGTGAGAAGGTGGGATCTACGGTCAAAGCGATGCAATTACGCATACATATTAGGTGTGTTCGACTTAAAAACAGCACGGCTCAGACCGATCAGTGTTTGACATCAAAGTAACTCGAGAGCGTTTCGAAAGCATAACCGTCTGTATGGTACTTTGATGTCATACACCGATCGGTCTGCACACGCAAACAAAGCCAAAACCTAGATATTTTAGGAAATATAGAAATCCTGGCCAGAACGTGTCCTGGGAAAATGGCACGTATGGTCACCCTATCATACATGCTCAGAAAAAAAGGTACAAAAGCTGTGGCTGTGGCAGTACTTTTTCAAAAGGTGCTAATATGTACCATTTGGGTACAAAAATGAAAAATTTAGGGACTAATATGTACCTTTAAGGTACTTATATGTACTCTTTAGGGGTAAATAAGGCACAAATGTGTACCGTTTGAAAGGGTACCACTCCAGTGACAGCTTTTGTACCTTTTAGTACACTGTGATTTTCTGTGAAATCTGTCGACTACAAAACTCACAAAAAATTTGCTTTGAAAATCAGTGCAAAAGTCATATGCTAGCAACATGCTAATCATGTTACAAACATGTTAGAATCATGCTAAAACATGCTAGCAAATGCTAATCATGACAGAAACATGTTAGCAACATGCTATCAACATGTTAATAATACGGAAACATACTAGCAACATGCTAATCATGTTAGAAACTTGCTAACAACATGCTAATGTCATGCTAGGTACACCTTTGGTACACCTTTGTACCAATGCTATGCGATGGCGCCGCAGACGGCAGCCTCAGTGTTTGGCTCTCCAGTGTTTGTACTGTTTTTGTTAGTTTTTCCTGTTTTTTGTTTCTCAAACACGATCAGTTTTACCAGGGATGAGCTGCTGAACATTCGGCAGAACACACCACACAATCTTCTACCGGAGGCATTACAAGCCTGTTTCGACTGCACTGATTGGAGTGTTTTTGAAGCTGCCACCAACGATCTGGCGAGCTCACGGAATCTGTAACATCATATATCAGTTTCTGTGAAGACATGTGCATCCCTACCAGGACTCATTTAACATTCAACAATGAATGATAAGCCATGGTTTACAGCAAGTAAAGGCCAAAGAGGACGCCTACAAAAAGGGGGACAGAGTCTTGTACAATCAGGCCAGAAACACACTGAATAAGGAGATTAGAGTGGCCAAGAGGAACTACACTAAAAAGCTAGAACACCAGTTTTCTGCCAAATTTATTCTTTTTTTGTGGTTTATATTTATGCATGTGTATTTTATTCACATCTTATTTTTATTATCTGTGTGTTGTTGTTGTCTCCGTGTACTGGAAGCTTGTGACACTATAACAAATTACTTGTATGTGCAAACATACTTGGCAATAAAAGCTCTTTCTGATTCTGATTCTAAAACATGCTTGCAACATGCTAATCAAACTTAGCAACATGTTAAATCATGTTAGCAATATGCTAAATCATGCTAGCAACATAAACATCTAACTAAACTTTCAAACTTCAAGCTTTTACAACTGCTTCAAACTTTCAGTCAAGGCTTTTTATTAAGCCAACTTAGAAGTTTGCACGCAAACTTTACTCATTTAGTTTTAAAATGTAATTTATTTGTGTGATGCAAAGCTGAGTTTTCAGCAGCCATTACTCCAGTATTCAGTCTCACATGATCCTTCAGAAATCATTCTAATATGCTGTGGTGCTCATGAAACATTATATTTATTGTCAATGTTGAAAACAGTTGTGCTGCTTAATATTTCTGTGGAAACCATGATGCATTTCCCCCCAGGATTATTTAATTAATAGAACATTTAAAAGAACAGCATTTATTTGAAATAGTTTTTTTTTTTGTAAAAATATAGTCTTTACCATCCCTTTTGATCAATTTAATGCATTCTTTCTGATTAAAACTATTAATAAAAAAATGCTGACAGCAGGTAGTGTGTACATATATACAGTATAACATGAGAGAGAACCATTGTTCTGAAGGCAACTATATCATCAGCCCATCAGCCTGTCATACCGCAAGGTAGTATTAACATTTAAGTGAACGTCTCTTCCTCTCACTAGGCCTGTTGCTTTCTGTCTCACATGACAAACTCAGCAACTGCTGTGCTTTAATTGGTTTTACATTAGACTGGTGTCGTAGGAGCAGTCACACTGCCAGAATGTGACCCGAAATGCCTGACACTGCCAAAACTGAAGAAATAGCAAGTGAAACAGTACACATTATGAAATGATAAACATTCCAAACTAAACAGACTGTGCTACATTGTTGTCACATGACTTCATTACATGAATTCTTAATCTAGTTTTGTATAAAAATATTTTAACAGTGAGCTCTGGCATAGTGTTAGCACACATCCTTGAAACAATGTGAGTTTTCTACTCTTGTCCTCTAGACTAACACAAGTCTCTTGCTCAAGGACAGTAATTAGGAAGGGAATTTAATGATTCCGGTTTTGATTCTGATTGCAATTAACGATTCTGGTACCTTAATGATTCTTTTAGCACATCTGAGGCAGGGTTATTATACTTAACTGAAAGTAACACCCCCCACCCCAAAAAAAAAACCCTTAACTGAAATAAAATAGTTAAGGAAACTTTTTATTTTACATAGGCTAATTGCCAAGAAAACATTGCACGTTTTCATTTAGTTTAACTTGATGTACTTAAGTAACTAAAAAAATTAAAAAAACTAATAAAAGCAACACTGTAATTTATTTATTTTTACGTTCAAAGATTGTTGGACAAAGATTATTAGAGTACCATTGTAAAAATACTATTTCAGTATTTCTACTTCAAAATTTCATGTTTAATTCAGTGTGTTACTTGCTGTTTCTTTGTAATTGTTTGTAAAATTGATTAGCAATTTTCTAAGGGGAAATTGTTCTACACCATTTTTTTCAGTGTATATAGAAATTGGTTTTCTGAATTATAGGATACACTATTCCCAGCAGTTTGCTGTTTTACACTGCACATTTTTGTCAAATCATTCAGGTATTCTGTGCATACAAAAATGGGCACATTGTGTTTGTGATTACACACACACTATCAATTTCTGTGCTCCAACTGGTTATTCATTAGACAGGTGTCGCAGGAGGAATGTGAACCAAAATCTGTGACACTGCCAGCTAAGATTCATCGCAAAGGCAATTTATCAGCTAATTATGCGATCCAAGACAACAGATTTTGCTGAAATGACAAAACCTGCAAATTTTGTCTCGGGCAACAAAATAGTGTGAAAAATTTAAGCAAAAGTTTGCTCTCTTTAATGCACAGGAGGAACAACTGAGATATTAAAGAAACCTCATTTGTGATATTCCTCTCGCTTCTTCTCCCACCCATTTTTTTCTGAAAACTTTACAAACACGAACAAAGGCAAAGCACAAAGTGAGTGATGAAGTTTCAGGGAGGAAGACGATGTGCCAGGGCAAATGAAGAGCAGAGGAGAGCTGGTAGAAAAGAAAGGACACGAGAAACGGCGGATGAAAGGAAAAGAACAGGATGAGCGTGAGGGAGGAAGTGAAAATGAGAGACAAGTCATGAAAGATTTACATCATCAGGAACTGACAGAGGAACCCCAGCAGCATCAGATACATGCAAGAGAGAGAGAGGAATGGATAATTCATACACAAGCCCAGGTTCATGTATGAGCAGAAGCCACACATATGCATATAACTACTTGTAATATTTGGATTGGAGGCGCGTGTTATTCTGATCATCTGTCACTCTTAATCTCTGGATCTGTAATTGAACAGGAGATGATAAACACCACGAAATAAACAGATGAACCCCAGCAGTCTCTTTCTTCCTCTTTCAGTGTCTCTTTCTATTCCTCCCTCCTTTATCAGCTAATTATGCGATCCAAGACAACAGATTTTGCCGAAATGACAAAACCTGCAAATGTTGTCTCGGGCAACAAAATAGTGTGAAAAATTTAAGCAAAAGTTTGCTCTCATTAATGCACAGGAGGAACAACTGAGATATTAAAGAAACCTCATTTGTGATATTCCTCTCGCTTCTTCTCCCACCCATTTTCTCCTGAAAACTTTACAAACACGAACAAGGGCAAAGCACAAAGTGAGTGATGAAGTTTCAGGGAGGAAGACGATGTGCCAGGGCAAATGAAGAGCAGAGGAGAGCTGGTAGAAAAGAAAGGACACGAGAAACGGCGGATGAAAGGAAAAGAACAGGATGAGCGTGAGGGAGGAAGTGAAAATGAGAGACAAGTCATGAAAGATTTACATCATCAGGAACTGACAGAGGAACCCCAGCAGCATCAGATACATGCAAGAGAGAGAGAGGAATGGATAATTCATACACAAGCCCAGGTTCATGTATGAGCAGAAGCCACACATATGCATATAACTACTTGTAATATTTGGATTGGAGGCGCGTGTTATTCTGATCATCTGTCACTCTTAATCTCTGGATCTGTAATTGAACAGGAGATGATAAACACCACGAAATAAACAGATGAACCCCAGCAGTCTCTTTCTTCCTCTTTCAGTGTCTCTTTCTATTCCTCCCTCCTTCATTCATTGGACTCAAAGAACTCGAACATCACTTCATGAATATCTAAATTAATATGGAGCAGCAAGGGTAAACATGTTTACCTCGTCATCCTGAATTTAAGGGTTAAAACATCAATGTCCAATTGTAGTGGTTGTTTCTGATTTAGATTGCACTTAGATAGTACATTACATTTTTTATTTTTTTAATTCTTACCCTCATGTCATTCCAAACCAGACTTTCTACTTGGAACACATTAACAAGTTATGTGTTTTACTGTTTTTGTCCATACAATTAAAGTTTACTGTTGTTTTGACCTCAACGTTCTTCAAAATATCTTGTTTTGTGTTCAGCAGAACACACAAAGTCATACTGGGCTTGGTACAATATGAGGGTGAGTAAATGAGGAAAGAATATTCATGTTTTTGGGGTGAATTATCCCTTTAACAACTAGCTCTGATTCAGATTCAGTTATTGTTTCTGATTTCGATCACACATACTGTAACGATTTGGACTGACTATATTTTCCCCCAGGGGTAGGTTGGGTTGAAATCCCTTATGGAACTGAACTGAAATTCTTTTACAAACATGATTATTTTTTTATCTTTTTTTTCAAATATGAACTATTTCTTTATTGCTAACGATGTTAATGTACCACCTCCAAATATTAACTACACATTCAAAAAGTTTTTTTTTTTTTCCCGAAAAACTTAAATTACAAATTTCAG
Source organism: Sinocyclocheilus rhinocerous (assembly GCF_001515625.1). Lineage (NCBI taxonomy): Eukaryota > Metazoa > Chordata > Actinopteri > Cypriniformes > Cyprinidae > Sinocyclocheilus > Sinocyclocheilus rhinocerous. Next base: position 706,328 of record NW_015644861.1, read on the forward strand.
CTTTGCCATCACTAGAAAAAGTTACATTTTATAATATACTGAAATAGAAAACTGTTGTTTAGAATTTTAATTATTTCACAATATTACTACTTTTTACTGCATTTTTGATCATATAAATGCAGCTTTGGTGAGCGTAAGAGATTTTCAAAAACATTTAAAAATCTTACTGACCCCAAATTTTTGAACCCTAGTTATTTCAGTTACAAACCCAGATCTTTTATCACTAGGCTACACCAAAAAAGTAAGCATCTGGTGGGATTGCACTAAAACATTCCTCACAGCTTCGTCTGGAGCATTCTTTGGAAACAAAGCTATCAAAAAATCTAATTTTAATAGTGGTCATGATGTACAGCTTTCTGTTCGATTGACTGAAGTATTGAGAAAGAGAACGATGCTGCGATTGTGCTGTGAAAGAAGCAGGAAAGACAGAGATAAAGAGAGAGAAAACGGGACAAAACAGAAATTGCAAAGAGATCTCTTTCCCTTTCTCCTTTGCACACCAGCACCTATTGACCCTCTCCAGTTCCAGTGTCAATCACCTTAATGAACAAGAAAGCAGGGTAAAAAGAGGCCAAGCAAGTAAGACAGGGATGTCCACTCCCTAGGTGTAATTCCTGGCAATTTTTCCACTTACCCTCAACAGACAAAATAGCAGAGCTGCCTCTCACTTTTGTCAGGTAATTCACACACTTAAGAGTCAATCCAGTTTATTCTTCCAGGCCGTAGCAGGCAAGGCTGAGGAAAAGAAGTCTAAAAGCCAGAGACTTATTTTTGTAGTCTTCCTGGTGTCTGGATGAATTCATAAGAGCTGGATCTCAGCATTTCCCTTGAGAGTGCTAACAGACTTAGCTATTAATATACTTTCAGGGCTCATTTTAATCGAACATATCTTCCTGTTCTGCCGGCAGAGATCTTTTGATCATGCCAAGAATGCAGGAGGAACGGCAGTTAATTAAGAAGTACGACCCAAAAGAACTTCACAGATCACCTTTGAACACTGTCAGTGAATGGCAAATTGCTCGATCAGAAACACTTGAAACATCTTCACCTAGAAGTTTCGGTCCTTTCGGTTTAGTTTCAGCTTGAGAGCCTAGTATAAAAAAGGATGTCTTTCTAGTTTAGTTTTGGGTTTTGAAACCATTTTGTACGATGAGCCTCATTCAGATAGCTCGTGAAACTATTGCATTTTTCGTAGAAACACAAAATCAGAACAAAGTTTTTTTTTTTGCACATTTTTGCAAATCACTGAAATCTGTTCTGTTTGTGTTTCATGAATGAGGCCAAAATGTCAGCAATTACCTGTGTCCTAACCAGCTGCAAATGCCAACTGAGCATTTGCACAAAATTAGACATTTTGTCGTCGACTTGCCTTTATTCATCTTAAATACAGTTCTCATGGACTGTGGTTTTCTGATTTTCATGTGTCTAAAAAGTCTTTTAATTTTATTTTTAGTTTCTGAAAATTCACATTGTTTGTAAAACCGTTCATAAAAATTGTTTATAAAAACAACACAACCGGAAACTACAAAATGTCTTATTTCATGATTCTGTTGACAGTCACAGCTGGTTAGGAAATAAATCTCTTCCTTTTCATTATGCTGTCCTTGGTAGAGCCCCTTCCAAAGAGAAATATTATCAGTCTGTATCAAAATATCCTCTTGCATATTCTAAAAATTGAAAAAGTTATTATGGATTGTGACTGTCAGTGTTGCTATTGTTAACTAAAAAAAAAAAAAAATAGCTGAAATAATGTAAAATATAAATATCTGATGAAAAACTAAAAAAAAAAAAAAAACACTTATTTATTTCAGTTGGTTCCTAAGCCAACATTTCTAATTTTCATTGAAGTTGAAACCAAATCTGAAATAAATGTACATAACAAAACCACTAAAACTTAAAATAAAATAAAAAATCAAAAAATCAACTAGAATAGTATAATAACAAGTCTGGAGACTTTATTAAAAATTAAAAGTTTATATAAGATTGTTTTAACAAAATGTGCAACACAATAATCAGATTTTTGTGCAACTGTCATGAAATTAAATATTTTGTCATTTGCTTGTCATGTTATGTTGGGTTGCCCTGCCAATAGAAAAATCTCACTGGTCCAAAATTCTGCTAAATCCAGCCACAGCAGACCAAATTAAAGAGGTGAGTCTCTGAGGGCTCTTAATATGATACCACAGATCTACCTTCAGCAACTCCACGTGTTCAAACTGTCCTCCAGTCAAACTCATTACAGCTGTATATCTGCAAAGGTTAGAGTGTGATCTGAGACCTGAAGATAACTCAGTATCTCCGAGCTGTTTAAAGTTGTGTGGTTAAACTCGGGTAATTGGGTCATAAGGTCTGTTACTCAGAGTCATACCAAGCGAGTAAACAACAGTTGAGAGCTTTTAAAGTTATAAACAACAGCAGGCAAATTAATTGTCATGCTCATTTGGGGACTCATTTAATCGTTCACTTTATTCATTCATTAATTTACTTGTTCATTCACTTACACATTTTGTTTTCTTATTTACCGAGTGAAATCTCTTACTCATTTACTTCTTAACTCACTCAATCACACATTTCACGCCAATTGCTTATTAAAGGAATAGTTCACCCAAAAAATGAAAATTAAGTCATCATTTATTCACCTTCAAGTTGTTACAAACCTGTATGAATTCCTTTTAGCTTTTAAACAATGTTGGTAACCAAACAGCTAACAGTAGCTAGTGACTTCCATAGTATTTTTCCCCCCATATTATGGAAGTCAATGGCTACCGTCAACTGTTTGGTTACCAACATTCTTCAAAATATCTTAATTTGTGTTCAGCAGAAGAAACTCATACAGATTTGGAACAACCAAAAGGGTGAGTAAATGCCAGAATTTTTATTTTTGGGTGAACTATCCCTTTATCTTATTCACTCACGCCAATTCATCCAGCCATTGTTATAAACAACATCCGGCGATTTAAGAGTCCCACTCATTTGTGGACACGTTTTATTCTAGCTTCATGCATTCTTTTTTTATCAACACTTGAATATGGGTAAATTACATTTAAAAAAAGCATCATTCTGAACAAAAGCTGAGAAAATTGCATTTTTGTCATAGCCTACATCTGGAACGTAATCAGAACGATGATCAAAATGTAGATCAAGTAGATTGCACAGTCCTGTACCTCTTCGTGGGTTCGACATTTCATTCGGTAATGTATGCTTCTATCGCTCGTTTCTGGATCCTGAGGTTCTGTGCTATTTCAGAAGATGCGCAATAGCGCCCCCTACCATATAACAGTCAAAACATGAACTTCAAACTTCAATTGCTTTACTTACTCACTCAATATATACACTACCATTCAAAAGTTTGCACTAAGTAAGAAATGTTTCTTGAGCACCAAATCAGCATTTTAGAATGAAGGATCATGTGACACTGAAGACTCCAGTAATGGCTATTAAAAACATAAAAAAAACTGACCCCAAAATTTTGAATGGAGTTTAATATGGGAGATAAATAACCTCAGACTTGACACTCAATGTGAGGTAAGAATAAATCCAGATAACTGTTCAAAGTTAATTTTGTCAACTTCTAGACGTAGGCTATGCTAGCATACAGATGGCATCAAAGCTAAAAGGCATGGACTAAAAGCCACAAAAGTCTTGTGAAAGACACAAAAGACACACTTTTTTATTCCATGCGGTCTTTAAAACCCTTCCTACTTTGGAAAAAAAGTGTATTATGTACTAAACAATACTGAACTTCACCAGAAAGCCAATCATGAGAGAAGTCATTTACAAATAAAATCCATAAAATACAATCACAGACAGTTTTTAGTGCAAGAAACATAAGTAACATTGAGTGTATCATAAAATATAAAATGCTACAAAAGTGTACAGCACATTTTAATGATATTCATAAATTGTATTAAGAAATATTACCATTGTACAACGAGTAATAGGGTAAATAATTTGTAAATGTATAGTTTAAAATTTTTTTTTTAATTAAAAACATGTTTGGGAAACAGAAAAATGTTCCATGAGCAGTGTTGTTATTGTTAACTAAAACTAAAACAAATCAAAGCAGAAATAAAATAAAAGATTAGATGAAGATTAGAAATGTTGTCTTGGTGATTAACTGAAATAAAATATTTGAAGTACTAAAATCACTAAAACTAAAACTGAAATTATAATTATTTAAATACTTTTATAAATTATAGCTAAATGGAAATGTATGAAAACAAAAACTAATAAAAGGTCAAAATCACATAACACAATTACTAAAACCTAAACTAAAATGAAAACTGAAAATACCAAAATTAAAATACTATTTTATAAATTATAGCTAAATGGAAATGTATGAAAACAAAAACTAATAAAATGTCAAAATCACATAACAATTACTAAAACCTAAACTAAAATGAAAACTGAAAATACCAAAATTAAAATACTTCAATTCAATAAATTTAGATTATACCAAACATATATGTGTGTTATGTATGTACCTATGGATTTATGCTTATTAAAGCATTATTAAAGCATTGGTTAATAAGTTTTTATTAAAGCACTGAGCTTAAAAATATGCTAACATCAAACTGAAAACGGAATCAGTTTTGAGTTGGGAGCTACAGTATGTGTGAGGCGTGCAGAGCTGTCTTATGGCGCTTTTCCACTGCGTGGTACGACTCGGCTCGGCACGGCACGGCTCAGTACGGTACGGCACAGAACGGCTCGGCTCGGTTTGCGTTTCCACTGCAGTTCAGTACCACTTTACTTCCTCAAAAGACAGCGAAACAGCCACTTTTTGGTTGTTAAAAAAGGTGTGCTCGTTCAAAACAGTTGCGTTCGATCCTTCACTGGCTGTGCTGATTTAAATCGAGCGGTTCTGTTGTGTTTGTGTCGCAAGTTCAGTGACGCAGGTAGTGACGATTCTCTCCGGCCAATCCGTGATCAGCAGAGTTTACACGTCACATTTTGGTAACGGTACGGTTCACTTGGAACCTCAACCAAGGTGGTACTAAAAAAAGTACCAGGTACTGTACCCAGTGGAAAACCCCCCAAAAGTGAACCGTACCGAGCCGTACCATGCAGTGGAAAAGCGCCATTATATAGCATCCTAAATCAGTCATTTATCAGGTTCCATTTCGGTTCCCTTAGAAGGCAGCTGCCCATGTAGACAGTACGCAGCAAAGCAGCTAAGTAGGTTTATAGCAGAGCTGGCATGTCTACAGTGGAAATTACAACAACTGTATCACTCAGGACCAAAAACACACTTACAACCAATATGAACAGAGAAAAAGACCCAAACATCTTTAGTGGACAATACAGAGGGAGGAAGAGCTTTCAGTAAACTACTCAGACATTAATGAGTCTCTCTCTCTCTCTCCCTCCCCCCTCTCTTTCTTTCTTTATCACTAATGATTTGGTTAATTCTCTTGAAGGAGACTTTGGCTCATGTTGTGCGAGTCGGCTGCCATTGCGAGATAAAATTTTGGCCTGCGTGTTCTAACTGGCAAAGACAAGACCCCGCAGAGGTGCAAGTGTCTGATGAATTTAGTTTTAAACCATGCATAATCAACATCTGGCACGCAAGCACTAACAAACAATGTAAACAGAAAGAACAAGAGACAAGAAAAAGACACAGACTGTCAAAATACTTCTAAATGTTTGTTTAAGTGGGTTCACGCATCATTGACAGATTTGACACGAATCTCATATTAGTTATATAGCCGCCCACAGACCACCCAAAGCCAGCTGCTGAAAATAAAAACTACAGTTAGGCACTTCCTCTATACCTGTGGGCAGTTCTTGGTCTGAATAACCTGCTGTATGAACCAGATTTATGACTTGTCTGGGTTGCTGACTTAGCATTGTCCTCTTCTAAAAAATTCTCTCTTTGTATTTTTAGATTCCGTCTTATTGGTTTAGTAATAAAAAAGCATGTCTAATAAATTGAATTCATAAAACTTTAATAATTAGTTGAATGTTTTTCAATAATAAGGCCCTATGAAATGTTTAATTTTTTCAGAAATTCTGTAATTTAATCTTTTTTCGTTTTTCTGGATTATGATTTAATACAAATTTATTATCAAAAACGGTGGTAATCAAATGAAGGCATAACAAATCTGTAATTAAACGAAAATTTATAATTTTTTTTATAAAAAAAAAATTTCTGGCAAACAAAGTGTTGCATCGTGAGGTAAAATTAAAAGGGAGTTACAAATTATTTTAATTCATTAAAAGTGAATTAAAAGTGCACTGCGAGTAAAATTAAAGTATGACAGGAAAAACGGTGTGATACTTATAAAGATTAAAAATAAAGATTTGATCATTTTAGTACTAATATGTGACCCTGGACCACAAAACCTGTCATAAGGGTAAATTTTGCGAAATTGAGATTTATACATCATCTGAAAGCTGAATAAAGCTGGTTTGTTAGGATAGGCCTGTATAAAGACTTATAAGCATATTAATTGTGCGCATTATAATCCATTATATGCTTGGTAAAATTGCCGCTAATTGTGTATTTAATACACGCTCATTTAATGCATATGAGTATGCATATTTAATGCACACTCATAAAAGTATGAATATGAAAGTAATATAATCTATTAGAACTGGGTAAAACTATTAAAACATACAACAGATTAAAATGTTTAAAAAAACATTGCAAAAGCACAATAATGCATAAAGGATGCAATTTTTTATATAAATATGTAAAAATTGATTACATACAGATTGAAAATCTGGTATTTATTTTCATTTAAACCTGGTTCTGGAAGTTTGAAAATGTAAAAAAAAAAATAGATGTTATGATGTAAATTAAGAAATATTTAAGATTTTGCATACCCCAGCGACTTAAGACTGCTTTTGTGGTCCAGGGTCACATATTATTATTATTGCTACTTTGAGAAGTACATTCTACTGTGCAATAGTAATATATTTGTGTCACAATTTCTTTAAGACTATAGAATACCCAAGACGTGTCACTCGTATAGTTTTGAATGGGGAAAAATGCAATGCTCAATATGGCCGCTCTATTGAAGAAAGTCCCGCCTTCTGAGTAAAAGAGCCAATTGCTAATCGGTAAAGTCATCGCGTCACTGCAGCTGCCGTTAGAAGTCCTGGTTGCTATAGAAACAGTCAGCATTCTGAGATGCACGCTTGGGACTGCACATTGGCTGGTCTAGCCTGAATAATAAGCATGTTTAACGCTATTTGAGCAAAAGAAACAATATTTATGAGACAGCTGTTGTCAGGTTTCATTGGTGATTTCCAATATGAAATTTAATCATAAGCTTGGTGGACAGTTTTGGAGAATTTGATGTTTCCCCATTCAAATGTAAACCATTTTACAACTTAGAAGACACTGAACATTTTCAAATCCCCTGAAGACTGTTGGGATTGCTGGAAGATTTGCAAGTCTCACCATTGGTGACCAATATACAGTAAGTACTCAGATACAATCTCAAATAATGCCGTTCAGTGTTTCATTTATCAGTAAATAATAGAGAAACTTTGAGAAATATTTTAAATGGCAAACTTTTAAATGAAATGCAGATGGGACTAATAACAAATAAAGTAATTTGCACTCTTTATATGACTTAATTATAACAAAAGCTAAAGATGTATCAAATATAGAATCAACACAGAACAGAATGAAATGTTATAATATCAAATTAGGCAGACCCGTTAACTGTGTTAAACATATTTAATTCAATTTACTATAAATGCACTGAAATCAACCCTTGATTTCCATGAATTCCACAAACTTTTAAGGATTTATAAACGTCTGAACATCTCTGAAGTTCATAGAACGGTCAGCATACTGATATAGTAGACTTCAGTGCCTATTTAAACTATTAATAGTTTTATAATTAAACTATTTAAATATGTGACCCTGGACCACAAAACCAGTCTTAAGTCGCTGGGGTATATTTGTAGCAATAGCCAAAAATACATTGTATGGATGAAAATTATTGATTTTTCTTTTATGCCAAAAATCATTAGGATATTAAGTAAAGATCATGTTCCATGAAGATATTTTGTAAATTTCCTACCATAAATATATCAAAACTTAATTTTTGATTAGTAATATGCATTGCCTAGACCTTCATTTGGACAACTTTAAAGGTGATTTTCTCAATATTTTGATTTTTTGCACCCTCAGATTCCAGATATTCAAATAGTTGTATCTCGGCCAAATAACAAACAATACATCAATAGAAAGCTTATTTATTCAGTTTTCAGATGATGCATAAATCTCAATTT
>NW_015644861.1:715596-717041 GCF_001515625.1 Sinocyclocheilus rhinocerous
ATTTGGACAACTTTAAAGGCGATTTTCTCAATATTTAGATTTTTTTGCACCCTCAGATTCCAGATTTTCAAATAGTTGTATCTCAGCTAAATATTGTCCTATCCTAACAAACCATACATCAATGGAAAGCTTATTTATTCAGATGATTTCAGCTTATTTCAGATGATGTATAAATCTCAATTTCGAAAAAATGACCCTTATGACTGGTTTTGTGGTCAAGGGTCACATATGTGTGTGCTAAATCCACAATTTACATACGAACACCTACAAATATTAATGAGATCCTTCTCTCTCTCTCTCTGTCTTTCTCTTTCCAGATGTCGTCGTCTGGTTTCCATCCTCTGGTCCAGATGGATGCCTACCCTCTCTTCCTGCTCAGCCTCACTTCACCACAGTCAACATGCCGAGAGATGAGTCACACACGAAACCACATACTTATACTCACAGAAGACAGCATGACACGCTGAAAAAGTCAAATAAAATGACATGCTAGCCTTCATTTCCATGGTTACATCAATTTGGTTGTGCTTTGTCACGTTGACACTATGATGTCAGTTATATGAGAGGCTCAACTTCAAGCTTCGGTGTTCTAACATCCTGACTTCATGACGACACCTGTCTCATATCCAGTAGAGTTTCATCTGAACACAGTTGGGACATGTCTCAAACTATTAGTATTAATGTTGATATTTGCTGATATGTGAGCATGTTAATATCAAAAGCAGTGCTAATATTCAGCTGGTTATATACTGTATATCCATGCTGTAATACAACACCGATATTAGTGTGCAAGTTAGAGCTGGGCGATATTTACGATTTTATCGATTAATTTGAATTTAATGTTTTGCCACGATTTTATTTTTTATAAATCGAGGAATCACGATTTAGAATAGAAATATTACTAAACGTTAGAATTAATCACTTTGACAATATAGTAAAGAGAAAAGAAGGATCCAACCACATGTCGGCGCACGTGATTAACCGCTCCCGTGTGACGCGCTCAGTGAAGGACCATAAGTAGAATATATCACAAGGTGCCATTTAGACAGAATGCGCTTTTGTGTTGACAAAGATGCGACGCGGGCAGTGGAATAGGAAAAAATGCAGGAAGATGGGAGTTGAACTTCTTTTAACTTGAGAGCCGCGTTTTTAGAATGCCGTTGTGTGAATGAGACGCTGCAATAGATGCGAGCGCAACAGTCAAACACGTCCATGTTTACATAGAAAAAACAGTGGAAAAGCAGCAATCGAATAAAAACATGTAAAGAACTACTACTGTATGTCTGAAATTTCATGTTTACATCATGGTAACAGGCTGAAAGCTGCTGTTCATTGTTTTTACAGAACATTTATAGCCTATTTCATAACAGTCTACTCTACTGGTGTTATACCTACAGTCATTTTGAATTTGAATTACCTTGACTTTTGAGATTTTTTTTAAAAGT
>NW_015644861.1:717405-719458 GCF_001515625.1 Sinocyclocheilus rhinocerous
TGAAAATACACAACCATATAGAATGTAATTCCCAGTAGTTCAGCTTTTGTTTCCCAATGAACAATTTCTTAGCCCTTCCATTAAGAAATATTTTTAAATAATTTTTTAACATATATATATATATATATATATATATATATTATTGGTCCCACTTTTTGACAACTTTTGAATTGGAGTGTATTATGTATTTTATTATAAATCAGAAACCTTGTATGCATTCACTATTACTGCAATAAAGACAAATTATCTCAAGAGATTCAATGCTGCATTTACTAAGTTAAGTGTAATTCTGTTTCTATTAGAATTAATTCCTTTCCAGACATCTAATCTTATGCTGTGCTATCTATCTCTACCACAAATTTTAAAACACAAACAAACCCCAATATCAACAAACACATCACACAAGAGGCTCTGGCCCCTTTTAAATCTAGGCAAATACTTGGTTTGTAAAAGTGCTGTGTTCCTGTTGAAATTTTAATATACCAGCAACCGATGAGTCGCCCCTCCAAAAAGCTCAGCGTGGACAAATAAACAAACAAACAAAACCCTAAAAGCTCATAAACTTCTTAAAGGTCAGTACAGAAGGACATAAAAATAATTCTAATGAATCAATTAAAAAGCAGTGATTTTTTTGGTTTAAAATCCCTCCTGCTGTCAGCTCTCTACTCGCCGTCTCTTTGTTCCCTTTCAGTCGGTCACTCTCGACGTCACGTCGGATGACCGACGAATTGGGAGCATACGTAACCGAGACGTTCTTTCCCCTTCTTATGTCCTTGTCATATTCATTCAACTCAACACTCTGTTTGTGGAGTTTCAGATCCTTTAAACTACTTTCAACATCTCCTTTCCTTTAAATTTTTGATTAGGAAAAATGCCATTTCTCCAATGGTGGATTTGACTGACAGTCGTAAACCTCTTGTCCCCTAAAACACTCCGAAGAAAACTAACGACTTAAAGAGATGATTTTCACATGGAACACTTTCCTTTGCCTTTTGTTCCGTACGTTTTACATTCATTTGAAATGAGATTTATAAAGGTCTTCTGCATGGTACTTTTATGTCATTCTACTTTTGAAAGTAGCTGGCTGTATAAACAGAAAGGTATGAAACAAATCTGGCTTTAATTAGGAGCAAAAACAGCTTTCTCCTTCACTCCCAGTGGAAAGACGAAATTAATGTCCTTTAAAAAGCAACGTACAAAACGTGCCACACAACACAAGCTAGTGTTTCTGGAGCATATTGACAGTACACAGAAATTAGATGGTTGAAAATGTGAAAGGTGAAAGGCAGTGTCAATGTGTTTAATTTAAAAGCACATCCACTTTTAAAAAGTCAATATTTTGTCCCAGAGAGCAAATCTGAATGAGAACAACATAAAAAATATTACCATTTCACATCACAATTTTAATCACACATCATATGAACCCAGAAGAATAAATCTAATCTAATAATTTTGCTTTATACAGGTATTGACAACCTACAAATCCATGTAATTGCATAACATTTACCACCATAAAGTTCCTGATAGGCCTGTTTAGTACATCAGCTGTGACATTTAACTAATAACATTCTTAATATCACAAACGGTTTCATACAACAGAGATGATAAGTTAACCCTCAACATATCCGCATTAATTCCAAGCAACATTTTACTCATTAGCAGATTAAATAACTTTCATTGTTAAGTCATTAACAAACATATAATGCTTAACGATCAGTAGTTGATTGAAATATATATATATCGGATATATATATATCGGAATATATATTTATATACATACAAGCAAATATGTGAATTGTGGAGTTTAATGACTTTTAATCACTAGTTGAATGTACTTCAAATAGTCACTAAAGATCTGTTCAGCAATTTAACAAAGTTTGTTCATCTTATTAATTAGTTTTACTGTAATAAAGTGATCTCTAAAAGCATTATTCAACTACTTTTGAGCTATTTGTATGTGACATCTAAGTTCCAATAGATACCACATATTGGAAAGCATATTAGAATATGTATTATATACATTCATACACACACACACACACACACACACACA
>NW_015644861.1:719478-723685 GCF_001515625.1 Sinocyclocheilus rhinocerous
GATTAATCATTTTTGATGTTACAAAGGTTATTTAGTCAGGAGCAGTGAGCACTTGTATTTTTCTTTGACAGCATTAGATTTATTATTAGTTTGCTTTCACTTTAAGAACCAAGCACGGATTTAATATAGGCTACTGATACACATGCCTTTTCTTTCTCAACTGTTTACGTTAAGACATATGCCTAACCGACAAAACGCGCATTTTGAAGTAATTTTGTCTGTATTTATTCATCCATGCACAAAAAAGCGGAAGAGAGCTCAATTTAGTATTCGCTCGGTGTGTAGACGTGGCTGTCTGTGTGCTTGCGCTTCAGATGTGTGCACACAAAACTTCTCACACAGCGCTCGACTGTTCCGCCAACAATCCCGAGTGTCTTTTATGCTCACCTTGTGCTTTCCGGCAGTCCTTATATCGAGTCCTGATACGCGAGTTTGAATGAGAATGCACGGTTTGTTGGTAATGCTTAGACGGACATTATGTGAAAATGTGGACAGTGCCAAAATAAAGGTGCCTATTTATACTACAGATATCGATATTTTACGCGTGGCATCGATGCATCGTACCGTCAGACACCGTATCGATGTATCGATCCATATCGATGAATCGTTACACCCCTAATGATAATTCTCCTTCGTCTCCGCGCTCCTTCATCTCCTCGTCTCCAGCACAGTAGGCTGACAATGTGTATTTAAAATTTAAAATAGGCTATTTAATGGCTTTTCAGCTAAATTTAAATAGCAAAACAGAGTTCTGAGAAAGTTCTGACTGTATTATAAAATATAATGTCCATAGAAAACATTTCATTGAGAATCTACCGTCATTATACATGACAGCTATAGCAAAATAGGATATTGACATTTTAGTTTGGAAAACCAAAACAAACAAAAATCAATTATTTGAAATAGGTGTTTGAAACCAATAAACAAGCAGTATGCAGTTATAGTTAATGTGATACAGCCCTACAGTCATAACAACTTAAAATCGACATCTATTTATTGTTGTATTCACTTGAAAAGGACCTTATGTAGTCCATTTAGTTGTCTAAGTAGTGTGCAAGTTGTGCGAAATTAATTCTTTAATAGCACGTTTATGGTGCTTTCAGGGGCTTTACAGTCCCCTTTTTTACATGAAAGAAAGTCATACGGGTTTGGAATGACATGAAGGTGAGTCTCTGCTTATAGTACTTTTATGGTGAAGTTATAATTTCCATTATATAACCATAAAACATGGTGAAAACTCCAGGTGGAATGATACCACTGGGATCACACACTGCAAGGCTGCTGTTAGCCAGCTCTTTCAGCACTACTTCAACTCAACCTCAATAATTTAAAAGAATCTAAGAATAAAATGATGTTGTAACAACTCAAATAATGACAAAGATGATGATGAAGTGAGGGAAAAAAACATTCATTGTGACTAAGACGTTAGTTTATGTAAGTGTACAGTTTCTCCACACCAAATCCTGACGTAAAGACAGACTTCCGAAACGGTGGCCAAAGCCTACAGTAATCTTCAAACAGAGCTCAGTGTTTAAATGCATGAGCCACTGTGTAATGTCAATAAAGTCCAGTCATGGGTGACTGTCCACATTTAAATATATAGAGCTCTTTTGTCGACATTTCAGCGAGCGGGTTCGTTCTGATTACTGGACACTTTCACACGCTAATGCATGTACGCATACACAGACTCAAGGTCAAAGAGAAAGGAACCATTAGGAACAAAACAGCCTATACTCTGACTTCAATATGGAAGAGCTTTTAGGGCAGGAAATGAGAATCAGACAAGCAAACAAGCAGTAAGACAAGAGAAAAGGATAAGCCTCCAAGATATTTAATGGGCACTGGATGTTGTTCATATGGAGTTCAAGGTGAAATAAAGTCAGAGAGTGAGCGAGAGACAGAGAGAGGACAGACAGAATAAGAGAATCAGAGAAACCACATGAAAACTTCAAGAATAAGCATTTTAATCTATCTCCTGTAAGGGGAAAAAATCCCTTTGAACTCAGAGTCTTTAATTCCAGCCTCTCCATCCAGGGGAAAAAAGAGGGAAGGGAAGGGAAAATGAAAAAAAAAAAAGAGAGAAGTCTCGCACTCGGTCCAAAATAAATCCACAGTGGAAAAATCTCAGCATGGGATGTTTTTACACTTTCAGCTTCAACTTTAAAATCTAAGATATTCCAGGCCTTTAACTATCACATTCAGGCTGGATTTAAGGGTGTAAGGTGAAGTTTGTTATGTTCTAGACTCATTTTAGCTAATTTTACACATTTAGTTTAACACATTTAGTGAAAATTTGGTTATCATTTACTCATGTCATTCCAAACCTGTATAAAGACAATAGGCCTTATTGAATTTCATTGTACGTACCAAAACAAACAAAATATTTTCTTGGCATTTTTGGATGAACAATCCAACATTAAAGAACATTAAAGAAACACTGGAGTGAACGGCCCCTTAGAAATGTCAGATGTGGACGGTAAGAATGTGGACGGAAAGAATAATTACTTTCCTATTCTGATTTGTCCTGCTAGTGGAGCAGAAATCACACTTTTATATTCTTTAAAAATAGACCAGCAGTAGCTCTGGTAGTGAATGAGTTAAATCATACACAGTGAGTGCTGAAAACTAAATACTTAATAGCAGTGGTGAAATTATTACAAGGTGGTGACAATAGGGGAAAACAGAAGAATAGAGAGCATCATGGGAAAGACAGACAGACAGAGAAATGACAAATTGAGTTTACAAGCCAGGAAACTGTACTTAAATGGAATCTGACTTGTAAAATTATTCCCAAGTACACACAAAAAGAATGCAAGATGTGAAATATAAAGGTAGACAGAAGGAAAGCGTATTGAATATTGTTCAGTCACGTTCATCATAGAAAATTTTGCATCAAAAGCAACATAAAATATGCTGTAAATTGGTCAAATATGCAACTATATTGCTTGCACAGTGCATATACTAAAGGTTCCTGCAGGGTCATTGCATAAAATGAGAAGTTTATGGGATGGAGGACCTTAGTGTGCCCTGGATAAATGCGGGAGGTGCTGAATTCCAGCAGTAAACACTAGCCTACAATAACAACAGCAGCAAGCGTTTAGCAGGGATGTTGTTTGGTTGTTAATAAGGGTTACTATTCTTGTGCATGGTTATTTTTGTGTTTATGGTTATGAAAGTATTTCAAAGAGGTGATGATTTATGTGTGAAGGCGTAATGTTGGACCTGGTAGGTGTCCTGGAGAAGGTGGGCTGCATTTAATGTTTTTTTTTTTTTTTTTTTTCTTAAGGGGGGGGAATAATATAATAATAAAAGAAGGGGGTGTATGTTCCATCTGTGCCGTTTTTTTAATTGTTGGTCCATATATGTAAGAGGCAGATGGACATTTTTAGCCTGTGCATTATGTCTTGTTGGTGCTTTACACCATGAACATTGCTTTTAAGGTAAAAAAAAAAGGTAACACTTGGCAACATTTACAATAAGGTTCAGTTAATTAACATTAGTTAATGAAGTATTGTTTAATGTAAATACATTTGTGTCCATTATTAATTTATATTAATTCACTTAAAAAGGTAAAAATGTATCAGTATAAACACAAATTAACCTAATAATTAATACATTCTAATAAATTCTAATAAAATATTGTTATAAATATAAATAGAGTATATATACAACCATTCCAAAGTTTGGGTAAGTAACTTTTTTAAAGAAATTAATACTTATTCAGCAAGGACACATTGACTAAAGGTGAAGGTAAAGACATGTTTAATGTTACAAAGGATTTATATTTCAAATAAACAGAACTTTCTATTAATCAAAAAATCCTGAAAAAAAAAAATATCACCGTTTACACAAAAATATTAAGTGGCACAGCTGACATCAAATCGTCATGTGAAGACTGGAGTAATTGCTGATTAAAATTCAGCTTCAGCATCAAAGGAATAAATTTAATTTTTAAATATATTAAAATAGAAAACAGTTATTTTAATTTGCAATAATTCTTCACATTATTACGATTTTTACTGTATTTTTTATTAAATAAATGCAGCCTTGTTGAGCATAAGAGACTTTCTACAAATAATTTTGTTTAAATCTATCAACCCCAAACTTTTGAATGGTAGTGTAAATTGTTAAAGATATTGTGATTGTGCTGATTTCTGTAACCTGTTGCATTAACTAATATTAACAAAATATGAGACCCCCCCCCCAC
>NW_015644861.1:723713-726814 GCF_001515625.1 Sinocyclocheilus rhinocerous
AACTTACGATGCAAATCACACATCAATGTCAGTTTTAAAATAACAATCAATTACAAGGGAAGCAGGACAAGCATATTTACAGCAGCTACTTTGAACTGAAGTGCTGAACTGTCAGTGCAGTGTATTCCTTTGCAATGACTGACCTGCACCAAACTGTTATGAAGGAAGTGCACCTAAAGACTATGGAGTAGAAACTTATGGCAGAATGAATTTCTTCAGTTGTCACTTGAAATACATCTTCTTTTGGTCCTTCCTTATAACAGTATCACTGTTTGCTTCCCTCTTAAGGGCGCACTTAAAGGACTCAACGGTGTTGACAGCTGAGCCACTGATGTTCAGGGTTGTGGGGGTTTGTGTGTCTTTTAAGTCCACAACCATAACTGCAGGCTTCGGAGCAGTCAGCTTCCGGTTATTGTGTCACCACCAGGACACCAGCTGCTCAACATGCTGTCCACAGGCAGATCTGTTGCATATCACACTTTAAAAATAAAGACTACAATTAGAGCACAGCCTCATGCCACTGGAGAAACTTAACAAGTCACACAAATAACTTTTTAGTTCTTTAGAATTACATTATCATTCAAAAGTTTGGGTTTATTTTCAGTGGTGCAATTTCTGGTGGGACAATGAAAATGTTAAAATTCCCCCCTTCAACTTAATGCTTTATTTTTGACTCATTATGAAAGTTTATCATATGCACACTTTTTCTAGGTCTGGCCAGATTAAGCATTTAAACGATTTTAAAACATTAAAGCACAAGGAGACACAAAAGGAAACTCAATTTGTTACTCGTGCTCTGTTTTCTGCACGCACACATCCAAAGTACGTACAGAAAGCCGTGTCTCCGAGAGCGTGCCATTACCGAACTGAGTTCTCTTTTGCGTCTTACCACACTTGAATGAACAAATACACACCAAATTAAGTCAAAATGCTCATTTTGGCTTGTATCCTTGTAAGCATGGATCACGGAAGCGGGAGGGCTGCCCAGGCCTGGGCCTGGGATCAAAATGAGTAAATGACATTTGAAACTAATGTTACGTTTTAAATAAAGCCAGTAGGTGGTGACCAGAGACTGTTATTTGATTTGATTTGATATTTTAATGTATTTTATGAGATTCGTTCAAAAATTCGTTGAGATTCTGATTCTGAAAAACAAGTCTTCATTCATTAATTTCAAAAGATTGTTTTACATAATAAATTCATTTAAAATATATGTTTAATATTGTTTATAAATAGACTCATTTATAACATTGAAGAATAGAACATTTTTTCAGAACCTGAAGTAAATTAGTCTACATATTATTTTGTTTGGTTTTATAATGTTTTGTTTTCAGAATCACGATCTCTTTTATAAAAAGAGATGGATGGATGGAACAATGGATTACATTGTTTCTGAAGGGAATGCGCCCCCGATCTACATAAATGCGTCTATGTTCGTGCGAATCATTCATGATCCAGCCTCATCTACAGAAGAAGTGTATGTCATGAATAGAACGCAGCAACAGTTTTCTGTCTCAAAATGAATTAAGGACTTTGTCGTGTCGTGCTGCTGCGCATCCAGTGTAGACCATAGATATGTATATCTATGGTGTAGACAGCATCACTGATTATAATGAGTTCCATAGTATTTAATCATATCAACTTGTGGAAAATGGGCATCCTATGACCCCTTTAAGGTATTGCACTTTCACCAATAAGCACAAATCATGTGGGCTCATACACATGGTTTATTCTCTAGTAAAACAACAGCAGTTGAGTAAGAGCATTTATTCAGCAATCACAATCGCAAACAATATAGTCAAGATCTCATGACAGAACACAGACAGGCAGAATGACACTTTCATTTAAGCTGAACATCTCACATGAAGATTGCTAAACTCCAGTTTACTGTACTTGTTTGTCTGTGTTTTCAGATCATCGTTGGCGCTTCTGTAATGAAGAGCGAGCGTGTGCGCATTGTTGCCAGATTGCAAAATTTAAGCAAAACACCAGGAAGAAAATGTATCCCTTTTTTAAGGTGGGGTAAGCGATTTTTCAAAAACGCTTTAGAAAACTGATTCGGGCCGACTAGCAAAACAAACTTGTAGCCGTAGGAGAGGCATATACAGCAGTATGCAATAATATGTTGGCTCCTTTTTCGACAATAATGAAAATAAAAAAAATATTTTGTTATAGTTTTTATTTTTTTAAATGCATTTTAGTCTCCTCTTTTATCGTCAACGATATTGCATGTTGGTATACAGTAGTAACAGTTATCGTTTATTGACCTTATTGTCGTCTCGTCATCGTCTCATTTTAGTTGTGAGAAAAAAGCTCATCAACAAACATTTTTCCTCATAGTTTAAATGAATTACTCTGCTCACAACTCCTGTGGTAGTTCTGTGTGGGTGTATTTTCGTTGGACACACACGAGTATTTATCTCTCTCCTCTAGATCTTGTTTCTTTGATAGAGTAATGCATTTCACGTACGAGTGGCCTTTGAAATGAAGACCGTCTCATAGGTGCCATGACAACCGTTTGACTGACAGCCGGAGAGATGAGCTATCCTCAGATGCTGCCGTGACGCTGACAGTAAAGCTTGATGAGCAGACGTGTTGACCCCGCCACTAACAATCCAAGAATGTGGAGCATGGCATCAACAACTGCAGGATGTGACGGTGTTCTGACGATTTGTGCTACCCTGTGTGCTACCTATAAAAGTGCTACCTATCAGATTTTGCTTCCAGCCTGATATTAATAAGGTGTGAGGCTTTATTAACATGTACACCTACCCCAACACTAAACCTACCCTTACAGTAGGATAAATACAGTGTTGGTAGCATAATCTGATAGGTAGCATTATTTGTCAGAACACCGGTTTCATTTAGAGAATCAATGAATGTCATAAAGCACATCATTGCCGTGGGGGCCAACTGATGCAATCGGTCTAAAGACACTGTAGACAGTGATTGATGTAACACTATTCTCAATGCAAGCATGTGTGTGTGTGTTCTAAACTGTACAGACGAGGGTTGCCTGACTTTTGACAGATTATTGCGATAGGAATACATTTACATAATGCATTTTGACCGCTTGTTGTCTATATATATATATATATATA
>NW_015644861.1:726881-740465 GCF_001515625.1 Sinocyclocheilus rhinocerous
ATATATATTGATCTTTCACATAATTACTTCATTTAAAAATTCAAATTCTGTCATCATTTAGACACTGTCATGATGTTCACAACCTGTATGACTTACTTTCTCCTGTGGAAAACAAAAATAGATATTTTAAAAAATGACTTTCAGAGAATGCCAACTTAAATTTTGGTCTGTTCCTCACATGAGTCATATTTTATGATACTTTATGGAGCTCTTTTATTATTTTGGAGCTTGGCAGCTCCAGTTCTCATTTACTCTAAATCTATTGAAAAGAGTGGTCAGAAATTCATCAAAAAGACAAATATTTTATTAAAGAAAGTCATACAGGGTTGGAAAAACAAATGACAGAAGTCAGTAAATGATGGCATTAGTGTAATTTTTTTAGACAAAACCATTTAAAGAATAAATTAGAGCTGGTGTCTGTCAATATCCATTGAACTTTTTACAGAACATGTCTCATAAATGTCAAAATGGCAACTTACACTCGATGGTTTGGCATGATCTTGAAGCCGTCTCTGAACCATGTGACCTGAGGGCGAGGGTAACTGGTCACAGCGGGAGGATTCAAGACAGCGGCCCTTGCCTGAGAGACCGTTTTTCTCTGTTCCAGTTCAGCAAAGTTATCCATGTCTAAGAGAAAGAAAGAAATAGACAAAGAGAGAGAGAGATGGAGAGGTAGTTGGGAGGTGCAATTTAGTCAAAAGAAAAAAAACATGCACATTTAACATCTCAGAATTCTGTTGCTCTGTTGGTGACATCAAAATTTAAAAGAATCAGATGCTATGAAATCACTCTGAGACAGAAGCTCTCAAAATCAATTTTCAACCTCTTTAAAGTAGATCTAAAATAAACTGAATGAAAAAGAACCCTGTTCTCATTGCATTCACATTGTAACTGGACTTGAAAGTGCATTTTTGGATCAACGTTAGTTAGAATCTCATTATTACTATGACTATAATTATTTTTATATGACAACAATGTATATATATATATATATATATATATATATATATATATATATATACTGTATATATATATATATATATATATATATATATTATATATATAAAGTCTATATATATGTGTGTGTGTGTGTACTATATATATACTTATTATATACTATATAATATATAATAATAATATATATATATATATATATACTGTTCATTATATATACATACACACATACAATTAGTATTATTATTATTCAATTGAAAATAATATTAATAATAATAATAATAGATGTGAATTAGTAGTATTAATAATTAATAATAATATTTGTAATACTGTTTTTCTCATGTAAGATACATTATTATTATTATTATTATTAATGTTCTTTTTATTATTATGTGACAAATGTGGAAATACAGTGAACCTGCAGCACTTTGCTTTCATTGTATTAGTATAACAAACTTAAGCTTGTGCAGTAGAAAGATTTCTTCACAGTCAAAAACTTCTAAGACACTCCAACATTCCTTAACCATTGTAAAATCACTGTACCACATGGCTTTTTGTGACTTTTGCTGTAATATACTTGTATATGTGAATATGTGTCCCATACACCTGGCTTATTTCAAACAGCAAATAAAGTGTACTGGAGTGACACCTTATTTAGAATTTACTGGAGTGTTTCCTGAATGTCACTTTTAGTTCATCCACAGGGACTCCTGTGCTACATGCATATGTGTGTGCTCTAGGTGAGTGTGGTGATGTGTGAAATCCATTTGTGCTTCAGCCTCCCGGACTCCCTTTCGAACAGCATACACATGTACTTACAAGCCACGCGAACATCAGCTCTTGTCTGGATCAGCGCTCCCATCCTATTCCTCACCGCGCACTGATATACACCTGCATCCTCACGCTTTAACGATGTAATCGTGTACCTGGAAGAGAGCAAGAGATCTGGTATTTACATAGTGCTTACTTGATGTTCTAGCTGTGCAGTACACACTATATTGCATACTACGTCTTTTTGAGTGAGAAACAGAGCGCATTATGCAATGATAAATGCTTCAAACAGTAGTGTACTACATTGTTGTCTCATCATAACCTCACTGTATGTTTAATTCAGTGAGTCACTTCCAGTTATTAAGTTTCTTTAATCCACTGATGCATTGACTGCTGGCAGTTTGATCCAATAATGTGCCAAGGAGGAAATATAAAAAAAAATACATACTTTTACGCATATTACGGCAGTTCATTCATCACACTGTAATTAAAAGGTCAAATTAAGTGCATTGCATTGTGGGAAAAAAGTATACCAACCACACAGTATTCTCTTATTTTGCATACTGTTCACCACACTATAGTATAAACCGCAGAAATAGTATGAGTAGTAGGGTACTTTGCTATTTTGAACACTACTCAAGACTTGGCACTTGAATATCACAGTCAAATATGTGTCATCTGTACAACATGATTTTCTCAACCTGTACAATAAACAGTTAAATTAAACAGACAAGAAGTTTGAAAGTGGACGCTAACAAGTGCTTGGATTTATGAGCAGATGGATGCGAGTGTGTGCTGTTTAACAAGAAAGATTACAAGCCCACAGGGTCAGAGCTGCTCAAATCTGTGTTGATTCAGTTTTAACAGATGACGGTGTTTAATGCAGAACTGATGGTTCACATGGACTGAATGTGGAATCAGCTGCACTGATAAAAAACTCAACACTCTGTCGGTTTTACAGACATCTCAAACGTAAGTTAAAGATTCAGAGGAACACTGACAAAAATTTAATTTCAATGCTACTGTCAAGATGAGATAGAAACAGAAGAAAGATCAAGAATTAGTATTTTTAATAGTATTTTTCAGTTGTTGTTTTTTTATTCGTTTTAGTTGAATTTTTAGTTAGTTTGTTGGTGGCACTTTGTTTTACAGTCCTGTTCCACATGTGCATACTATGTACTTGCTATATTAATTACAATAACTGGGTAATATCTAGGTACAAACCCTGAACCTACCCCTAAACCTAACCCTAACCCATGTAGTTACCTGATATTAATAAGTACTTTCATAGGTAAGTACACTGTAAGTACAAGTAAGTGCACATACTGTAAAATAAAGTGCAACCAGTTTGTTATATGTTTTTGTCATGTGCATTAGTTTTTGTTTCTCTTAAATATTAATATTTAGTTTCAATTTATTTTTTATTTCAGTTTTTTTTTTTTTTGGTACATTCTTTTTTTTCATTTTATACATATATTTTATTTTATTTTATTTCAGCTTTGTTTTTATTTCAATTAACAAAAATGGTTTTAATAGTATTAGTTTTAGTAGATAATTATGATAACCCTGTTTAGAACAACATGAGGCAATTATTACTGTTTTCATGGCAACATTTCAGCCAAACAATTAATGGTAGCCGGCCACTGACTTCCATAGTATGGCAAAAAATACTACGGAAGTCAATGGCTACCATCAACTGTTTGGTTTTACACATTCTCCAAAATATCTTCTTTTGTGTTCAGCATTAAAAAGAAATTCATACAGGTTCATAGGGATGAGTAAATGATGACCAAATTTTCTTTTTTGGGTGAACTATCCCTTTAAAGTCAAATTTTTTAGCTTTTTAAAAAAATGAATGAAAATAGACCTCATTGCTCATCTTGTAACACTGTTCTTATTATACACCATTTCTTATCTTATTATACACAACTCAAAGGTCACTGTAATAATAATGTCTCAGAAATACGAGGGGTCAAAGATGGATGACCAGACGTGAGAAAAAGGCCAAAGAAGGGAACAGGACAAATGAGATCCCAAAGGACACAGCACTGTCTATATTATTTTTTTATACTGTAGCACTATTTTGTGCAGTACAATCTTCAACACAGAATCCAATGAACTCGTTACATGGGTGCAAAATAAGATAATGGTTACTTAAACCAAAATAGTGCAACAAACTACTTTAAAAATCCCATGGAATCAAAATTTGGGATTTGTGGATTGGGGATGTTATGTTTTGCTGTTTTATGCAGCCTTTATGATCTGGAACATCTTGCCAAAGATCGCATACTAAAGCCCATATTAGTGTTATTCATGATCTTGCCTCAGAAGGACTGTCCCTGTTGCATTGTTTTTGATAAGACATGGAAACAACTCAATCAAATCAATGAAATATTTATGTCTAAGCGTGCAGACAGCAAAGCGTATGTGTTAATTATTACCTGTACTCTGGTGTGTATTTAGTGATGTCTGTGCTGTTTCTCATCCATTTGAACTCCAGCGGCCAGCTACCCTCAGCCAGACAGGTGAGCACGAGTCTGTTCCCCTCCAGGTGTGTCTGTGCACCCCCTGCCTCGGTTTTAAAGTACGGAGCGATGTCTGTAAAGAGAACATCAATAACAGAATGAAAACCCATGCTTAATTTTGATATAATTAACAGTTAAACTAATCTAAAATTGCAAAGATAGCTAATTATGATGCATGAATGAAAGCACACTCTGAGTGTAAGAATAAAGTGCTGAGCATGATATTTGAAACAGTCCAGTCTCACCATAGTGGCCAAATACTACTGTGATTAATGACAAATATATCACTCAGGCTGATTCATCAGCAAATATTTGGCCATTTCGAGACAGATAACTGTGCTTGAGTACACATTTAAATGACATCTCATTATATGAGGAAAAAATATATCTCTTATTCTCTTATGAAATTCCACTAATATTGGCACCCTTGGTAAATATGAGCAAAGGCGGCTGTGACATATTTACAGTTTTTAGCACACCAGGGTGACTAGGAGCATTAAATTGTCCAGCCATGACTTCCTGTTTCACAGGAATATAAATAGGAGGGAACACAAAGGCCAAATTCCCTTAATCATCCATCACAAGGAGTAAAAACCAAAGAATATAGTTCTGATGTGCAGAACAAGATTGTTGAGCTTCGCAAAAAAGAAAGTGGCTTTAAGAAAAGAGCTAAAGCATTGACAATCTGCATTTCCACCATCAGAGCAATAATAAAGAAGTTCCAATCAACTAAAGATATTACAAATCTGCCTGGAAGAGGACGTGTGTCTATATCGTAATAATGCACGGTAAGGAGGTTGAGGAGTTTGAGTGGCCAAAGACTCTCCAAGGATCACAGCTGGAGAACTCACTAAAAAAATAGAGCTTTTTGGCAGCAAACCCACCAGATGGGTTTGGTGCAACAGGGATAAAAAGTACCCCATGCCCACAGTTAAATATACCGCTGGATCTTTAATGTTGTGGGCCTATTTTTCTGCCAGAGGTCCTGGACATCTTGTTCAGATACATGGCATCATGGATTCCATCAAATACCAACAGATAAAAAAAAAAGAAGAGTTAAGATGCAAAAGCCTCTAAGTGCCGTCAAAAACTGTCCTCTAAAATGAGCATTTGTATCAGGCTCCTGTGTTTATGTTCAGTTATTTCACTTTAATGGCATAGAAAAAGACCTATACATTGCCATTAAAGTAAAATTACTGAACCTAAACATAGGAGCCTGATAAAAATGCTAATTTTAGAAGAAAGAACTGTGTTGTTTCTATTTTAATGTACTTTTAAAGTTTAAATCACATTAAAAGCTTAATTTGTACATTATGAATGAATGATGATGCATTTATATACCGTCACCATCAATCACAGCCGCTCGCACGTGTTTTGCGCATGAGCCACACGCAGCCCAAAATTAAACGACTTAATCGACCATGATAGCTTTAATCGATTGCATCTCTCATCGACAATTAATCGATCATCGATTAATCGTTGACATCCCTAATCTGAACTCTTCAAATCTAAACCTGACTGACTCTGCTAGAAATCTTATAATGGGCCATGGTTGAATCTTCCATCAGGACAACGATCCAAAAAAAACCCCATCAAAATCAACACAAAAATGTGTCTCTGAGCACAAAATGAAGCTTCTGCAAAGCCATCCCAGTTCCCTGACTTGAACTCTACAGAAAAAGAGTGGGGTGAACTGAAGAGAAGAAGCACCAACATGAAGCTGGGAATCTGAAGGATCTGGAGAGATTCTGGATGAAGGAATGGTCTCTGATCTCTTGTCAGGTGTCCTCCAAACTCATCAGACATTATAGGAGAAAACTCAGAGCTGTTATCTTGGGAAAAGGACGTTGCAATAACTGGGTGCCAATAATTGTGGCCAACATGAAATAGAGAAAAAAAACTTTAATTTCATAATGAGATTCTCCCCCCAACTTTCCATTGTTTTACTTCAATGATAGGTTAGAATTTTGTAAATTTTTTATAAAAGATCAAAAGTATAAACTATGCAGATTTATTTTCACAGCCACCTTTGCTCATATTTACCAAGGGTGCCAATATTAATGAAGGGCACTGTATACACACACACACACAACACAAATTAGATTTTTCTATTGTTTTTTAAAACTGCATTCAGTTTATCAAAAATATAGTAAAACATACAGTAAAAACAGTAATATTGTGAAATATTATTACAGATTAAAATAACTGTTTAATATCTTAATATATTTTAAAATGTAATTTATTCTTGTGATGCAACGCTGATTTGATTTTTTTAATTGATTTTGCTGATTTGATTTATTTTTTTATTTTTTTTGTAACAGTGTAAAATGCTTTACTGTCACTTTTTATCAATTGAATGCCTCCTTGCTGAATAAAAGTATATATTTCTCCACCAAAAAATCTTACTAACCCCAAAATTGTGAACCATATATAAAGTCAGGATGCTCAAATGAAAAAGAATCGAAGGAAGAGGAAACAAAGCTTTCATAGCGACTTTGTACTGTTTACACTTTTCAAGGATCAACCAACAGTCCTTGGGCTATAGCAAAAACATTTAGGCCATAATAAATATGGAATATAATTCTGAGAAAATCTGCAAATACACACTTACACCCCTAGACACCCAGTTAATGTGAAAGGAAAGACTCATATTTGTCAAAAAAAAATAAGTCACCTTCATGTCAGTATTGCACAGTTATTTCACACTATATGAATATTGTAAGTTATAAAGATACAAACATTCCATGTGGTCTTTGGTCATATTAAACTGATTGTACATTCACAAGACATACATTCACTGTAAGTTCTGTTGCATAAAGCAGTGGTCATTTTAGAATGCTTTTCAAGAAGCAGCAAAAGAGCATTACTGACGTGAAGCACACACAAAAGACAACTTACAATTGATTCCAACAGAATTTGATGATAGCATTTAACAACATTGACTCCAGCATGTGGTTAAGCTAACAATGTGATACTTGAGTAAAACATTCAATAGTTTTATATAATATTTGATCTTAAATTTGAAAACTATTTTTGTTGATACTTTTTAGAAATTCTGGAAAATATCAGTAAAACATTTCCATTTATGATTTTAACATGACGATTATTAACCAATAAATAGCTGATATTATAAGTCCATACTACTTTGTTAAGAAAAAAAAAACACATTAGAAATAAAACATTGAAAATTCAGCCAATACAATTTTGTTGCAAAATGTAAAATATAATATCACAAAGCTCAATATACAAAGTTGGGTATATACTGTATATCTATACATATAGTATACTAACGTAAAGCAATGTATACTGTACAGCAAATATCAACTGCTTGATTGTTTATATTGTCACAAAATGTCAACTATATTATCGCCCAGCTCTTTATATAAAGTTGGACATACAGTAAAAGTATACTGACGTATAGTATATAGCAAATCTCAACCGCTTAATTATTTAAGTCTTTGCAAAATGTAAACTACATTTAAAATTATTTACTCCACTACATCCACAATTGATGTATTTATTCACAGCTCATCGGAATGTGTCCTGGAAATGCTATATATGTATGCTATATATGTATACAGTACATGCTGCCTTAGGATTTAGGCAAAAGAAGGTATCTCAGAAAGCACCTAGATGTTGCTCATACAATCTCAGCTGGATAAAATGACTTCAGTCAGTTCTTGTGAAGCTAAAGGCCAATGCCTCAGTGGCTCCCATCACACTTGTTAGTAAATTACTCAACATTTAGCAAACGCTTTCATCCAAAAAAAGACTAATTGCAGAAACAGCCCTCCTGGAGCCACTAAGAGCTTTGCTTAAATGCACAAAGACGACAGAATAGAAATGTGAAGTATTAACAAGATTTTTACATTTAAAAAAACTGTGAGTGATGTTTGCCCATGCAAAACTAGCAGCCATTCATGTCCATAAAGTTACACTTTAAATTTAATATTTTAATACTACAAAAAAAATCAAATTCAAATTAATTGTATCATTTTTAGGGGCAACATAAAGTTAAAAATAAATATAAAAAATACAAATTAAAAAAATAGATTCAAAAATAAATTCATAAAAAGTAATAATTAATAACCAAAAATAATAAAAAGTAAATTCTTGAAAAGAACATCTCCAGTAGTTTGACAATATTGTATATATAAATAATTTGGTATTTTTTTTACAAATATTTTTATTCATAAATAACTAATAACTAATTACTATAAATAATAAAAAACATTATTTATAAATAACTTTATTTCAACTAATTGCCAAGGCAACCATTTTCTCTCTGTAGTTTAAGTAACTTAAACCAAATAAATTAAAACTTAATAAAACTATACAGACATATAAAAAAAACAAATTCAAAATAACAAAAACACATAAAAAATTTAACAAAAAAAAACAAAAACACGACAATAGTATTTCAGTGGTACTAAAATAACACTGTTGCAACCAACATGCAGGGAAAAAGTCAATAGATAAATAGACCGATTTATGAGAAGACAAAGATAATTCATGCATTCAGTTTCATTTTTAAAAACATCTTGACGAGCTAGATTAAAAGATTTTCCTTTTTTATCATGGACACTCTTATTTGTCAATGACTGATTAGCAAGAATAACATTAATAGTTATAAAGCATCACTAAATGATAACTAATAACTCTCCAGTTACTATCATTGTTTGGGACTGAAACTTTGCGCTAACACCTTTAATCCTTAACCGATGGACGATTACTGCATTCATCTCACATGAAAGGAGCTTGGTGCCGAACTTAATGAGGCAAAACTGTATTTCTTCCAGACCCAAATACACAATGTGAGGATCATAGCACCCTGTGATCTGACCTTTTTTGTGGTTCCTGTATAATGAGACGGTGTGACAGCCACATGCGCTCCCAGCACAGTCATACAGTTTTGGGGAGTTAAGTGACCCCCCCACCCATAATGCACCAGTCTTTTCCTCTGGCCTTAGGATACAGTTACCCACAGAGAAGATCTGAGCACACAGACAGGTAGAAGCAAGCATGGGTAATCAGGTGGAAGAAATGGGGTGATCAGTGACATTTACACATCAAACACACACAAACATTTCAGTGAACTCCGGCACAAGCTGTCCACACACACTCACACGTACGCGCATACACACATCACACAGATTCACGCAGCAGAAGAGACAGGGTGATCAGTGACATTTCCATAAAGTGGAGGCAGAAGATTCTCAAGGGAACGGGAAACATACACACACACACACACACAAACACACACCACTTTAAAAGTGCCTTGCGACCAGGAAATCTCTCTGTGAAGGACTATAGCTTGCTCAAAAGAACTTAAAGCAGGAAAAGTACGATTTGTGAAACGGAAAGGACAAACATTATTGATAGAATCATCAGTCTGTGTTACCTGAACTGTGCAAACTCCAGGGCTTATATAAGACATGAGAAACGTTATTTGCCAAATAAAGACACAATGTCTAACATTCAACACACACTTATTCTAGTGATGCACCGAAATAAACATAAAAAATTGACCAAAGTCTAATATCCTGGAGTTTGAACATGCAGTTTAATTTATTTTTAATTTAATTTATTCAGTTATTGTTTTCATTACATTTAATTAAAGAAATAAAAATGCATTTTCAAAGTCCAGAATTTTTAATTAAAATATTTTTTTATTTTTAAATTAAACATGTTTTAAAAGTAATTTATTAAATTATTATTTTATTACATTTAATCAAAAAATTAATAAATAAAACTGCATTTTAAACTCCAGAAGTTTAATTAAAATATGTTTTAATTAAATGTAATAAAAATAATTTAATAAATTACTTTAAACAAAAAATAAACAAAGCTGCATTTTCAAACTCTAAAATATTTTATTAAAATATTTTGAAATTAAATGTAATTAAAATAATAATTTAATAAATTACTTGAAACAAAAATAAATGAAGCTGCATCTTGAAACTCAAATTTTTTATTACATTTATTATTCAATTTAATTATTCAATTATGATTTTCATTACATTTAATTAAAATATTTTATACTCTATTTATCTTTTTCTAATATTGTATAATCTAGCTAGCTAGCTAGCTAATATTATATATTTATATAATAAAAATATTTATAAAAGTATTTATAATATTTTACACCAGTAAATTTTTTTCCTCAAATGATGTACCTTACAATAACATAGACTCCAAACATTTTAAAATGTTAATATAATATATTACCAACCATCCACAAAAATACTAAATGTATACTATTTAAGAAAACAGAATTGAATTCTGTATTATGCAGTTCTGTTTAATGCAGTCCGTTCCGTACTTTAGCATGAAGCGGAGATATGGCTTCAGCATTTCAGATTTGATCAGTTTCACATTCAAGCATCAATGCCAAAAATGACATATTAGAATAGAAATCAAATTGAAGAAGACAGATGTGTGAGATCTCTAATATTGGGTGTTATACTACAAAAGAAAAGAAAGGAAAAGAACAGACTGAGCTTTTTTGCACCTTCATGCTTTTCACACTTTTAGTTTGTTATAGGCCCACTGTTCATCACAATGTGTGTGTTTGTGTTTGTGTGTGTGTGTGTGTGTGTGTTTAAATTGCGAAATATAAAGACAATATAAAGACAATCTGTGACTCTGCAGGATTTAATTTTTCTTTACAAAGTGGTCACCTGCCACCAACAGTTTTCTTCAATCTCAAATGGCTTGTGGTATAAAGAAACAGAGAGTGTCCCTTATTTTTCTCTGCTGAAGTTTACAACTCTACCTTTAGGAAAAATGTGAACACAAAAACATGGTCTATTTCTAAGAATTTCACTAGAAACTGTTTACATTGAAGGAGGGACTTGGACCCTTAAACAACCATATAGTAAACATGCTTAGCAAAGCAAAAAGCACTTTGAACATCCCGCCAGACACATGCCTGTATTGGCTAGTTTAAGGAACAAAGACATACAGTAAAAAGCCGTATAGAAGCAGATTAAATTGTTTTAAATATCCCATCACCCTTTTGTGTTCACGTAGACATGTTTAGTTACAGCTGAGAGAATTAGTTATTCTTCAGAGGGCAAATAGAACAAATGCACAATAATTACTGTTTGCCGCTAGATAAGGGGGTTAGCGAAGCATTCAGCACATTTTTGTTTGCTTATAATCAAATTAGAGTTCAAAAGCATGCAAAATCTGACAGCTCTGAAAATGAAGTACTAAACTAACACTGTGTCACGGGTGCACACACACGAGGGACGAGGAGACGCTGGAGAATACTTTACACAAGACTTTATTCGTAGGAAGGAACCAAGGGAGACGAACTCAGGAAGACGTATACACGAAGACCTTCAACATCGGACAGAGAACTAGGGACTGGGAACACTTTATATACACACACACAGGAGGAGGGGATGACGAGACACACCTGGGAGCCATGACACATCAAGGGACACACCTGGGAAGAAATCAACTTAATCAGGGGAGGAACAGGAAACAAACCAAATAAGGGCATGGGAAGGCACATGGGGAGCAGGACACACACGAAACATGGAACAGAGTCTGACACACTGAATGAAGAGAGAGCAAACAAATAAACAGAAAGCTGAAAGAAAAGACATACACAAACGCTCACTCATACAAACACGGTCATGCTAAATGCCTCAAATTTGTAAATGTATAATGGGATGACCCTCATTCTATTGTCATATAGTCACTGCTTGACTAATGGTTTCTTACAGTCTGTACATTCCATACTAATAATTTAATAGCACTTAAATGATATATAAAATCTAAAAATAAATATCCATTTTTCATATTATAATGTTGTAATGCCTAAATTAAATCGCTGTCTAAAAATAGCTTCTAGTTTTTAGTATTTTCATTTTTAATTTATTTATAAAAAAAATAGTATAAGATTTAAAATGGTAATATCAGAGAGAGGCAGAGAGAGAGTTGTGATTAAATTTATTTTGGTACATCAAGTTAAACTAACTGAAAATGAGAAATGCTGCCTTGGCAACTAGCTGAAATAAAAAGTTTTTTTATATTTCACATAATTTTAAGCAAAAAGTCACCGCTCTCTATTTCCTCCAGTGCTGTAGTAGAAACAGCTGAGATATTGAAGACAGCATTTGTGATAATTCTTTCCTGCAGTTTTTCTCCAACAAAATCCAAATCCAGGCTTAAACACGGCTCGACATAAGATTAAGTTATCAGAGAGTCTTGCAAACACATGCCCTCAAAAGCAGAAAAGTTCTCTTGACAGTCCTGCTGTTTCACAAGGGCAACATACCCCAGAAACATCTCAATGCACTCTAGAAACTCTTTCAAATAAAACGGGTGATGAGCTCCATCTAAAGGAGTTACCATTTTCCAAAAGAGAAGTCTCTTGACATGCTGTATTAAGAGTATAACCGTTATATATTCCCACGGCACAGATCTCCAGCAAAGCTTTCAACACTAAAGAAGGGGTGATTTTCTTTCTTTTAACCTTTTCTCAAGAGCATGTCAAAGACTTGATTCTCACCGATTTTTTCAAGACATTCACCAGGGTAACCTTGGTGTGGTTGTCTTGTCTTGACGTGATGGGCAGATGGACCTCTTTTCATTCATTATTCAGATCGGTTTAGATCAAAAAGCATTCACACCAAATGTATCCTGACGATCAAAACCTCACAAAAGATAATCTACAGACAGGGAGCATATGGTAGGTAATTATTTGATATGTAGCTGCAATGCAAAAAAAAGTTTTATAACTATAATTAAATTGTGATTTTCTCAAGAACTCAATATCAGAATTATTAGATCACTGAATTCTGCAATTGACCAATCAGAACAAAGTATTCCAGGGGGCTGTGCAATAAATAGCCATATATACCAGGTTTTGTGAATAAATAAGTTATATGCAGCTGCTACAAAGAGTCTCAAAAGAACATAAAGTACAGAACAGGTGCTGACTTTTGTGTGAGTGTGTGTGTGTACCTGGTATTCCCTACATTATGGGGACCAAATGTCCCCACAAGTAAAGTAATAGCAGTAAAGTTTGATCTTGTGGGGGCATTGTTTTGGTCCCCATGAGGAAACAAGCTAATAAATCATACAGAATTAATTTTTTTGAAAATCTAAAACTGCAGAAAGTTTTGGGTGATGGATAGGTTTAGGGGTAAGGGGATAGAAAATACAGTTTGTACAGTATAAAAAATCATTGTGCCTATGAAATGTCCCCATAAAACATGGAAGCCATTGTGTGTGTGTGTGTGTGTGTGTGTGTGTGTGTTTGTGTGTGTGTGTGTGCAGGTTTGTTTTTGTGAAAAGTGGGGACATCCCATAGGCGTAA
>NW_015644861.1:740475-749648 GCF_001515625.1 Sinocyclocheilus rhinocerous
TATATTCTATTGCTCTACACCAACCCTACCCCTAAACCTATCCCTCACAGGAAACTTTGTGCTATTTCAGATTTTCAATACACTCCATTCTGTGTGATTTATATGCGTTTTGAAAAGTGGGGACATGGGGTAATGTCCTGAAAAGTCACCTTCTCCTTGTAATACCTATGTCATACCCTTGTCATTATACAAATGTATGTCCTCATTTGTCACAAAAACGCTTGTGTGTGTGTGTGTGTGTGTGTGTGAAAAAACAATGTATCATGGTTTCCACAAACATATTAAGTAGCACAACTGTTTTCAACACTGTTAATCAAAATAATTTTTTCTTGAGCAGCAAATCAGCATATTAGAATGATTTCTGAAGGATCATGTAACACTGAAGACTTAAATAATGGCTGCTGAAAATTCAGCTTTGCATCACAAGAAGAAATTACATTTTAAAATACACTCAAATAGAAAAAGGTCAATTCAAATTGTAATAATATTTCACAATATTACTGTTTTTACTGTATTTTTTTATGACCATACAAGATTTCAATCAAAAACTTACCTTACATACCCAAAAACCTTTGAATGGTAGTGTATTTTTTTTATATAAATGCGCTTAAATAAACTGGAGATTACTTGGTGTAGCAAACACACTTACAAACATAAATCTTGAATTAAGATCTCTTTTTAAAATTGAAAGTAACAGTCATAGAAAAATACAAGCTACATCAGGTCAACAATGAAAGTCAAATCACTTGTCAATGGGAAAAATCAATGACAGCTGTAAACCAGAGACAGAACTCTGCAAGTTTAACAGAACAGAAAACATCTGTAGAAGAACAACCTTGACAGAACTTCTTACCTAAGATGGACAAAAGAAGTGTTAAATGTCAATGATTTTATATTTTTTGGAGAGGTTCTTTTGGAAGCCATTTTCAAAAACCTCAGTTTTCAGTAGACTAGAAGGAAGTTATCTTTATGTTTTCAGAAATATTATATTAATGTGGATGGAGAATCAGATGCATGACTGTTCAGAGATTTCTAGCCTATCTTTATATGTTCAGTCCTTTTCTCCTCTTATTACATTTCCTGTCCCTTCTTTCATATTCTCCCACTGTTTGCTGGTTTGCAATGCAAGTTTGCTTTGTGAGTGAGAAGTTATAAAACATTGTAAAACATTAAAATTACAAATATTTGCAGCAAAAGTCTGCTTGTAAGTTGTAATATCTCTTCGGTAGCAATTACAAATTAAACAGCCAAAACCTTTAAAGGGGTCATAGGATGCCCATTTTCCACAAGTTGATATCCCACTCAATGACTGTGAGCAAATCACCTTTACCTAAAATTATTTGTCCACTATGAAAAAAAAACCAGCCATACCAAATCAGCCTATTTAAAAACCTAGTCAGTCAAAACAGCCTTTTTTCCCAATGTACTAACAATCTCCCAACTCTCAGAATTATTAGAGCTGAGATGAAAGAGAAGTACACCGGTGAAGTGCTAATTATTACAGAGACAAAAAGTCTGAATGTTTTTTTCTTGAATTTTCTAACAGCTTGCCCAAATTCAATTATTAGCCTACTTCTGACTGTTACGCTGGTAAATGAAATTGGCAGTTATTTTAAGTTTGTTTTAGGGAACTAAAAAGTCTGTTATATAAATATCCTGTAGTAATGAATGAGTGCGTGGGCACTTTCGTGAGAAAAAGGGATTAAGTCGCATGAAATTATTTCCCATCATTTAGCATGTTAACAGGAAATTACATATTTCCCAACTCAGCCTTTTCATGACCTATCAAGGCAAGTATTACAAGGTGGCACAGGTGGATTGTCCCTGTAGCAACTGTCTATCTTGGATAAGCTCAAATACTATTCAGAAGGGATTTGTTTTCTAAACATCATTTTCTAAGTTACAATTATTACCATTGGGCAGCTGACTTGGACACAAAGTCTAAATCCATAACAAAGGTGCACCAGGAATTTGCATGCAATGAGAAAATTTAATTTGGTTGCACATTCTACAAAGGTCAAAAAATAAATGAGGGGTAGCTTTGTGAAAATACAATATCCACAACCACAGACATCCCTATCTGGATGGGATTTTATTTCTCAGAGGACCTACAAGTTAGATGAAAAACAGTAGGTAATTTGCTCTAATTTTTACCCAGGATGTGCAAGAAAAGCACAGATGTGTTTAATTCGGACTCTGTTGAAATCCCAAAGTATGCTTGTGAAACACATTTTCTAAATCTCCTAAGGGAAAACAAGTTACATCTTTAAATGACAACTTGCATAGTTGCACAAATCTGGCCAACTATGTTCTTCCACAAATGGAACTTTTATTAAAACGTAAAAGTTCCTCCTGCATAATTTCTTGGATTACTTCTTCTAAACAAGAATATCTTCTGAAAAGAAAATCTCATCATATCTAATTTTTTTTTTTTTACCTACAGATGGAAAAGTAAAGAAAAAAAACTCAATAGCATGAAGGAATTGAGAAGAATTCCACAGAGATAAACTTCATGGGTGTGGCATGGCTACTTGGATAAAGTCAAAGAAAGCAGGATTTGATTTGCAATTTTAAAAAGACTACAACTTAGTGTGTGTGTATGTGGGTGCCAACACAGAGCTTCTCCCATGGGACACAGCACAGTACGTGACCTCATTAAAGGGAGACAATTTAATATTTGACAACATCCCCACAGGACTTTGGGCAAAGCAAGACTTCCTGTCTCCCCAGATTGGCTCTGCTGTGGATGAGGGTGTATGTGAGTACCTGCATATGCAACAAGTACAATTATATCAACACTGCAGGAAGCAGAGCACTTTCCTACAAGTACAGACAAAAACATTCCTATCTGCCACAGTGCAGCTTTGATCCAACTGAAATCATTCATTTACTTTACACTACTCAGAAAACATCTCAAGATGATCATTATACATGTGCCCTTAAGGTTTTTTTGTTTTTTTTGGTAGTCAAAACAATCTAAAGATCTAAACAAATCCATCATTAAGACATTTTAACTTTAAATCATCGCTTCTGGCCAAAATACCAGTCCATAATCCACAATCATGCTTCCTCCAGTAAAAAAAGCCTATCCATTGTTGTCCTCTCACCTCAAAATCCACCAACATATTTGTTTAGAACTTGCTTTGGACTGTTTTCGCTTGTAAATTGTGTTTGATCTCTGCATATTTCAGACAAGAAGACTTTTTCACTGGAGAAAGCAATATTATGGACAAAGGACTCAATGGTTTGAAGTTATAAACACTTTAATGATGGATTTGTTTCTTACAAACACACAGGTTTTCACTTCCCAAGATGTTAATTGATAGACTGGAGTCTGGATTACTTGTGGATTATTGTGATGTGTTTATCAGCTGTTTTCATTCTCATTCTGACGGCACCCATTCACTGCAGAGCATCCTCTGGTGAGCAAGTGATGTAATGCTAAATTTCTCCAAATCTTTTCTGATGAAGAAACAAACTCATCTACATATTGGATGGCCTGAGGTTGAGTAGATTTTCATTTTTGGGTGAACTATTCCTTTAAAAAACTAATTTATCTTGTTTTAAGATGTTTCAATTGTTATTGGAAGACAAGACAAAAAAAAAACTGATTAAGAAAAATGATTTTTGCAGTGTAATTATTCAGTACCAAGCACAACCTCCAGCGTCTTAAATGAATATAATGAATTGTGCAACAAATTATGATGAACTGTTTTCATTAAGCAAACGATTTTAAAAACTGTAAGTTTTGTAAAGCAGCCTTTTGACTACATAATGCATCTGTAAGTGTTATCCTGGATCTGTGTGCTTGTATGCGTATATAATGTGCCTGTTACAGGTCATGTCATCCCAGGAGACATTCCCGCTCCTGACTGATGCCGCCTCAGCTTCCTTTTAAAAACTATATCTCATGCGCCACCACAGACCATTGCTTAGGTAAAAATTGCTTTTGGTGTGTTGGTGTGCTGTTCTGATTGATTTAAGTGTTTGGCTTGAAAAGCTATAAAAATCTCATAATGCTCTCATATCTAGGGGAAAAAATGGTATAAAAAGTGATGTAATTTGTCTCCAAATTAAGTCGTTTTGCCACACTCTGCTGCCAGTGGAGTGTTCACATGTAATCAAACCCAGACCACTTTCAGCATACCCAATATTGAACTGAGTGAATGCAAAAAGTTCTCTATCATACATACTAGTGGATTTTTCACATATTTTTTTAAACCCAGTCGAGCTGAATAAAAATTTGTAATTATAAACATTTTTAAACAGAATCTCCAGATTAGTGTAGACAACATAAGGATGTTATAGCCTATCTGTTATATCTGTCTATGAAGCAGTTCTCTGTGAACACAGGCATCCGACACGTGCACACGCACAGAAAGCCGCTTCAGACAGCGCACCAGTAGCTTATTGAGTTCTGTTTCATGCTTCAGCAGACAAAATCACACAAAATGATGTCAAAAATGCCCATTTGACCGTGAAGAACCGGAGAAAATCAGATGTGTGTCAGATCCGCGTCATGTGCATCAGGTTTTAAAGTGACAGCGCTGCTTTTAAAGTGAAACCTGCTGCAGTCTGGGTCATTGATATAAATCAAAGAGCAAAAGAAAAAAGAAATCACTCAGTGCTCGTCACTGATTACCTTCTGTTGCTAGAATAAAGATGAATATATCGTCAATTTATAGTTTATGAATATACAATTGTTTGTGAAAAATGTTTTGTTCACTTAAATTAAAATTTGTTGTTATATTTTTCAAAGCCTATTAAATGTTTAAAATAATGGCTTTCAATTATACTGTAATGCTAATCAATGGTTAAAATTGAGGGAAAATGCATTTAATAGAGACATCAGTAGCAGTATTGGTGTCATTGATACTGGTCTTCTATGTAAAATATACCATCTAAATATCGCATGCGATTTATCGTGCAGCCCTAATATATATATATATATATATCCTGTTCTGTTGTGGTCATCATTACAAATAATAAATGTAATTACATTTTTGTTTTAAAATATTTTATGTGTAACATTTTTTATATTTTATAATACGTTCTATTTTATAAATTCCACTGAATGTGATAATGTTTATAAATTCCACTTAATATGAGGCATCAGTATCAGGTATCAATGTGTGTAAGTGTGTGTGTATGTATGTATATATATATATATATATATATATAGAGAGAGAGAGAGAGTGCCAGTGGAGTGTTCACATGTAATCAAACCCAGACCACTTTCAGCATACCCAATATTGAACTGAGTGAATGCAAAAAGTTCTCTATCATACATACTAGTGGATTTTTCACATATTTTTTTAAACCCAGTCGAGCTGAATAAAAATTTGTAATTATAAACATTTTTAAACAGAATCTCCAGATTAGTGTAGACAACATAAGGATGTTATAGCCTATCTGTTATATCTGTCTATGAAGCAGTTCTCTGTGAACACAGGCATCCGACACGTGCACACGCACAGAAAGCCGCTTCAGACAGCGCACCAGTAGCTTATTGAGTTCTGTTTCATGCTTCAGCAGACAAAATCACACAAAATGATGTCAAAAATGCCCATTTGACCGTGAAGAACCGGAGAAAATCAGATGTGTGTCAGATCCGCGTCATGTGCATCAGGTTTTAAAGTGACAGCGCTGCTTTTAAAGTGAAACCTGCTGCAGTCTGGGTCATTGATATAAATCAAAGAGCAAAAGAAAAAAGAAATCACTCAGTGCTCGTCACTGATTACCTTCTGTTGCTAGAATAAAGATGAATATATCGTCAATTTATAGTTTATGAATATACAATTGTTTGTGAAAAATGTTTTGTTCACTTAAATTAAAATTTGTTGTTATATTTTTCAAAGCCTATTAAATGTTTAAAATAATGGCTTTCAATTATACTGTAATGCTAATCAATGGTTAAAATTGAGGGAAAATGCATTTAATAGAGACATCAGTAGCAGTATTGGTGTCATTGATACTGGTCTTCTATGTAAAATATACCATCTTTGTGTTATTTCTACATTAATTTGGAGATTCAGTGTGAAATTATGACAATATAAATATTTTATATTAATATGTGATTAATCACAATTACAGAAAAATGTATGATTAATTAGTTCTTAATTAGTTCTTTTAATAGATTGACAGCTTTTATTTATGTGTGTGTGTGTGTGCGTGTGTGTGCGTGTGTGTGTATATATATATATTAGGGCTGCACGATAAATCGCATGCGATATTTATATATTAATATATGACATATTAATATATTATATAAGTATTAACGTGTTATAAGCTAAATATACCAATTTATGTCATTAAAATTCGCAAATATAGTTGTCGATTTCACCCAGACGTGCAATTACCACTGAAGCCAAAAAACAAACAAACAAGCAAAAAAAAAAGAATTTTAAATAATAAAAAAATACAAATAAAGAACAACAAGCATGAGGGCATTTTATTTTCCCGTTTTTAGATTCCTTGAACCGAGCGCACCAGCACACTTCAAAGTGAACAGAAGAACATCCAGCCAAGGTCAAAGAGGATACGGCTCTCCACTTCCGCAAGCTCCCTCTGGCATACAAACCTTGGAGTTAACCCCTCGCACAGAGACCAAGAGAGATTTCAAAGTCTCTGATGGGTTATGGGTTCGCCTTAGCCAAAGGTTTCTCTCATTTGCAGTTCATTTTTTCCTGCAGATCTGTTCATTTGTATTCCGAGTCACAGGCGGCATTCTTATAAGACCTCAAACACACGCCCTACACACACACACACACACACACAGGTAAACCAATATCATTTCATCAACACTCCTTTTTTCTACCACTATTTTTCTTTCTCTCACCTCCCTTCCTGTCTCCCTGTCAGTTTCGCTGCTTATGATGAGGTGCTCCATCATGCACTGCCTTTTCATTTTTATTCTGTATTTCTAAACTTATTATAATCCCCACACACATGCACACCCATCCACCCATAGCTGACTCATTATCACTTATATCACGCTTATATGTCAACACAGCCAGTAACGTCGAGTGTTAAGATGCCCAAACGTCTGTGTGTGTGTGCATATGGTCACGTTTGGCATCTCATGAATAACTGATGGGCAAAAACAGAGGGAGCTCTGATTTGGTGAGAATGAATTTTGGCTTCCAAAAACTGCCCAACCATGAAACGAGTGCATGATGAAATGTTTTGCTTTGAAATAGCAAATCTGTATCACCCATATGAAAGAGGACTAAAGTGAAGCAGCGAAAAGTAGCCTTTAGAGACACAAAGACGTTGAAAAAGACAGGGGAAGAAAGTGAAAAGAGATTTCCCCCATTGACCCGCGTTGTGCAAGATGCATGAAATAAGTTTTATTTTGTTTCCTTGGGGCATTTTAATCTAATCTTGCAGGGATGGGACTATATATATATGTTAAGGCAGAAGGTATTACTGAAGCTTATAGCATCATATTAAAAAGAGCCAGAGATAGTTTGTGCCAAATATTATAAAGTCAAAAAGTTTCATGGCTGAGTTTAAACTCACTAACTTTAGACTGGATGGGGGAAAAGAATTGTTTTCATTCAAATGAAGATTTTCATATGAGTGTAACAAAATCCAAGCAGCATTATGTGAACTGAATTTTAAAAAAAGTAATTCTGGTTTATCTCTGAATTTTATTTGTAAGGTGAAATAATTT
Source organism: Sinocyclocheilus rhinocerous (assembly GCF_001515625.1). NCBI lineage: Eukaryota > Metazoa > Chordata > Actinopteri > Cypriniformes > Cyprinidae > Sinocyclocheilus > Sinocyclocheilus rhinocerous. Next base: position 748,151 of record NW_015644861.1, read on the forward strand.
TCAAAGAAACAAAAGGGCAGAACTTGATTTTATTCACTGGAAATTGATTGGATTGTGAAAAGAGAATTTTGACCTTTTTTTAATTTTCTCGCTGATTTTAATAGAATAAGAATAAGAATAAGATCACTATTTACTTCAGAAAACTTCTTATTCATTGGAAATTGACTGGATTGTGAAAGGTGAATAATCTTCTAATGTTGATTTTAAAAGAATTAATAACCATTATTATTATAAATAATATATTATCATTATTTACTTCTGTAAAGTGAAGTATTTCCAAGTGTAACAATAATTAAACGGACAAAAAGGATGAAACTTGATTTTAGTCATTGGAAATTGACTGGATTGTGAAAAGGGAATTACATTTTTATTTATTTATTTGGAGGGGGATTTTCATGTGGATTTTAATATAATATATTACAACTAACAGGCAAAAAGGATTTTATTTTCATGTTAGTTTTATAATAATAATTATAAAAAGAAACAATAATAATAATATAAATAATGCAATAATTCATTATTGAATTAAGTTTTCTGAATTTTGTTATTAAAATTTTAAATTTTGGAAGAATTCAATTTTAATGATTCATTTTTAATTAAAATTATAAAACTGCTTATTAAACAAAGCAGTCGCACATAAAAGATGCACATAAAACACTGTTCATAGAATGTGATATATGGCTTGGCTATTACTATTATCCACTCTGAATGTGATGAGAGGTGATAAAAATGTGTAGGATTTTTGGTCAAGGTCATCCCGCCTCATTTACAGTCCGTCCAATCACACGCCTGGGTACCTGCGGAGCCGTGACACGCCTCGAGATATGTATACAGAGAGACAGTCCAAACAGACGCACACACATTCTCAATGCCCTCGCTGAGAAGTAAAACTCAGAGTTATCATTCTCCTCATCAAGTCTTTGGCAAAACAAATAGTGACAGATACGCCCCGGAACGCATCGAGCATCGGTTTTACTGGCAGGCGTTCAGGGATGACAGCTCTGTCGGGTCCTGTTAGAGTTGGATGGTGACTGGCAGACTCTGGACAGCTGAACATCTGGGGCCTTTCTGAATCAGAGACCATCACTCACAGTCAAACACACACACACACACCCATGCACAAACACAAACAGAATCTGTACCGCCTTACCTCTATGCATTAAATAGAGTAACCATCTGTTACTTACAACACTGTCAAAAATGTACTTTGATTTCTTGCACACAATGAGAAATTATTGTTATTATCATTTTTAAAAATGTGTGTGTGTTACTATTTAATTATTGGTGATATTATTATACACAACTATGCATAATTTGCATATGCATAACACACACCTGTACCTGTGTATACTGTTTTTATATCCCGGTGGGGACTTAAACCTGAATACACACACACTCATGGGGACTCGTGTCATGGTGGACACCTAAATTGAGGTCCCCATGGGTAAACAAGCTTATAAATCATACAGAATTAAGTTTTTTGAAAATCTAAAAATGC
>NW_015644861.1:750162-754865 GCF_001515625.1 Sinocyclocheilus rhinocerous
CACACTCACGCTCACTCACGCACTCTCACTCACACACACACGCACCCACGCACGCACCCACGCACGCACACACGCACACACACACACACACACGCACCCACACACACACACACACACACACACACACACCCACGCACAAACAGAATCCGTACCACCTTACCTCTATGCATTAAATAGTGTAACCATCTGTTACTTACAACACTGTCAGAAAAACAATGATTATTATACAGAATTATAAATAATTTTAAATATTTATACTATGGGGGTGTTGAATGCTTGAAACTGATTGGCTGATGAATGTTGAATGTTGAATTGAATTGGCTGATGAAGGTGTGCAATTATTTTCAGGCAAATGCACGTGCAGTATGCAATGTATTTCAAGGCACGTCTTGACTGCATTACACGTCCATATCACTTCGCCAAATGATTTCAGTTAGGTCCTTACAGCCAACAACAGCAAAAGAACCAAAACCCACAATGACACTGACCAAGCAAATAAATATAGTAAACAATACGATAAAAACAACAAATTATGTCCATGTTTTTGCCACATATTTTATTATTACGGAAAGCACATTCTCTCTTTCTCCTGTTCTCTCCCACTCAAACGCACACACATACAGCACAGACACACACTCGCACACACGGAAACATACACTCGCTGCTCTAACGATTTTATCAGTAAAACAGTTTAGCTACTTAAAAGCTACTTGGCATTTCTCACTAGTACGGTAAAATCAGTGTTTTTGAAGCAGATGAACTCACAGTTTTGGTATTAATAGTAAATTAATTTACTAATTAGTAATTAGCAACTGCATTAATAACTGCATTAGTCTGCTATTAACGGCTCCAGCTTCCGTTACTAGGTCTAAAATGACGTTTTGGAATTAGCAACGGAAGTGTGGGATGAGATGTGTAAGAAATTAATCCTACAAACAAGAGCATTTTAAGGACAAAAACCTGACGAATGTCTTGAAATACAACATCTGAACAACAATGTCTTTATTTGTGATAACCATCGTATATGTGGAATAATTGACTCCGGTCCTTGAATTATTCAAAAATAATGCACACCCAAGGTGTAACAGCCACTCCGCTTCGCATCACCACCTCGGGAGTGCATTATTTTCTAATAATTCAACAGCCCATCATCAATTATTCCTTAAATAATTATTGTTGAGCATGCTATTGTATTTAAATTAAAAAATATTTGCTCTTTTTCTAATATTTTTATTTTTAATTATTGTTAGAAATTATTGCTATAATTATTGTTATTGCTAAAATTATAATAATTGTTGAGCATGTTATTATATTTTCATTTTCTTAATATTTAATTTTTTTAAGTTCATGGGTGCATTTTTTTTTTTTATGTTAAAATACCTTCTCTTTTTCATTAACCATTTTATTATTATTATTAGAAAAAAAATAGCATTATTGTTCAGCATGTTATTCTGTGTAACCATTAACATTATATTTTATTCATATTCGTATTTATTTCTTTGTTTACAGAATCATTTTCCCTTATAATTTAACATTATTATTATTAGTAGTAGTAGTAGTAGTAGTAGTAGAAAATAATTTATAATTTTTCATCCATATTTATCCATATTTGTATTCATATCCATTTTTATTTTATTTTTTTCTTCATTCCTATTTTTTTTTTTCTTTTTCTTTTTTTAAGAGATGCAGAGTGAAAGAAGGGAGGAGCTATGGAGGAAGACAGGAACGGAGGTAGAGAGAGAGAGAGAGAGAGAGAGAGAGGGGCCCTGTCAACATGAACGTGGTTATTTTTAAAACCGCAGCTTTTTCTAGGCGGTTTGGCCGTTCGTCCACACGCAAACGCAGCACCAGGTTACTGAAACCGAACATTTTTGAAAACGCCTGTCAGGGTGGGTATTTTCAAAAACTCCGGTTGCAGTGTTATCGTGTAGACAGCGAAACTGGAGTTTTTGGCTTGTGACATCGGAGGTTTTACTGACAGGCCTAATGAATAGCTGCCAGATTAGAAATAGGAAATAAACACGCCAAGCCAAACTAATCAATCAAAGCTCAGGGTTGAAACACTGCCTATGTTCATTATATTAAACACACACACACACACACACACACACAGAGAGAGAGAGAGAGAGAGACACACATACACACACAAATACACTTTGAACACCCACCTTTAATAACAAACATGTCTGTACCACCAACAAACAGAAATATGTAATTACTGCAATCTTAACAAACAAAAATAAACTTTAAAAGATACTGATGAGTTTCAGGGGACAACAGCATCTGTTTGCTTTGAACTTGAATGCTGCATTTTAATGTCCACTGACCTCTTCTAGGCCTAAAACTGGACCAATATATCATCAGCTCCATCCTGGATGCCATGTTAAAAAGAAAATTGATGGGTTTTTCTTTTTTAAAAATGGCATTGAAATTCAGAGCCCTCAACAGCTGTTGCTGTGCGACTGCCTTCCTTCAGCTGTTAATTTCAACTGTACTTCTGCTTTGAAGATCTTCCTCTGAACCTTCATCAGTGGAATTTGATTGATTGGTGCAAAAAGAATGATTGTTTGGACTCGAGAGGAACACTGAGACTAGACGGAAACCATAAAGCAAAAGGAAACATAGCCAAGTCTGGTTTAGTATGGTACTTCACTTAACTATTTTATTATTTTTTATGTAACATCAACATGAAATCAACATGAAAACTGACTCCATTATCTTACATAATACATATTCCTGGTCTTATTTTTAAGATTAATCTATGCACGGTTTTAAGATATGAACTGCATGTTATTTTAATAAAACATTATTACATTTAATACACATATTTATTGTTATTCTTCTAATTAAAATAAAAGTATTGTTAGAAATTATTGCTATAATTGTTGTTGATCATGTTATCCAGTTTATTTTTAAGAAAATACATTTAAAACAAACTGATTTGTTACAATTATTAGAAATATTGTTACAAATTTGTATTGCTTTTTTTTTTGAGAATGTTAACCTATTTTCTATTTTATAATTTTTTTTTTTTTTAAGCTGGAGTAATTAAATTATGTGAATGTTAAAAAGACCTATATTCTGTATGCCCCTTTAGACAATTTTTCACAATCCAATCTTTTTGTAAAGGATAAAAATCAAGTTATTCTCTACATTTATTTGTTTTGTATTAAAATTAAAAATTCACAAATTCCCGTTTCTGTGAAATATGTTACATTACTAAGTAAAATAAGTTATGAATGCTCATGTTGACTAAAGTTAAATGGATGGTTCACTCAAAAAGTTCTGTAATCATTTTATTTATCCTTATGTCATTCCAAACCTTTGTGACTTTTTCTTCTGCTGAACACAAAACAAAATTGGACCCCATTGACTTTTGATGTATGAACAAAAAACAGACTTTTTTTGTACAGATTTAAAATGACGATGGAAGACCTTTAATCTGAGGAAGAACTATCCCTTTAAGAAACAGTCACTCTTTGCACTTAGGGTTAGGGTTAGGGTTAGGGTTATACAGGTGCATCTCAATAAATTAGAATGTCGTGGAAAAGTTCATTTATTTCAGTAATTCAAGAATATGACACAATTGACACAATGTTTTTGAATATGACACAATTAATGCCACTACCACACATTTAGTCAAACCCACTTTCAAGTTCTTGCTCAAAAGCACTCATTGAATTAGACCAATACTTTGTAAACACGACTTCAAGATGATGATGATGACAGAATTTTCATTTTTTGGTGAACCATTCCCTTTTGCGACACAAATATTCAGAGAACAGTTACGGACAGCTTTCACAGCAACAAACGGATTAATCTTAGATTATTTTCTCTTAGATGTGACGCATGGAGTCAAGTATGCGCTGGACGCTTGAAAGCTTCAATCCACTTGAACTCAACAACAGCCTTTGTCCGAGCTTCATTCTTTCTTATCAAAGAGATATTTCATCATCTTTGAAGCATTTAATCCCAACAGTCCTCCGTTCATAACCTAGTCAAAAGTCATCCACATCGGAGACTGACAGTAGAAAGAGCTCAGATCAGAGATGTGACTAAGTGTGGTCTCATGTGAGAGGGCTGGCACTTCGTTTCTTTGTATCCAGAAGGGTTGGCAAAGTCAGAAACCCTGTCCCAATGCTGTAGGTCTGAAACCCAATTTTCATGCATAACAGGGTTTTTGCTGATATACATTATCACCAGTCAAGTGTTTGGAATAATGAAGAGTTTTTTTCTTAAAGTATTAGTTCACTTCCAGAATTAAAATTTCCTGATAATTTACTCACCCCCATGTCATCCAAGATGTTCATGCCTTTCTTTCTTCAGTCGCAAAGAAATTAAGTTTTTTTGAGCAAAACATTCCAGGATTTTTCTCCATATAATGGACTTCAATGGTGCTCAACGGTTTGAACTTCCAAATTGCAGATTCAGTCCAGCTTCAAAGAGCTTCACACGATCCCAGCCGAGGAATAAGGGTCTTATCAAGTGAAACGATCTGTCATTTTCTTAAAAAAAAAAAAAATGTATATACTTTTTAACCACAAATGCTCATCTTACACTACCTCCGCGATGCGCGTCACGCATGACGTAATCCCGTTGGAAAGGTCATGCGTGGTTAGCTCTTCGCCTGTGTACTCCGGTTCAGAAAGCTAGGGTAGGGCGAAAAACTCCATCTCATTTTCTCCTCCAACTTTAAAATCATC
>NW_015644861.1:756464-765283 GCF_001515625.1 Sinocyclocheilus rhinocerous
TCGATTTTGCTTGACAATGCTCATAAGGCTGCGGTTCTCTCGGTTGGTTGTGTATCTTTTTCTTCCACACTTTTTCTTTCCACTCAACTTTCTGTTAACATGCTTGGATACAGCACTCTGTGAACAGCCAGCTTTTTGTCAATGAATGTTTGTGGCTTACCCTCCTTGTGAAGGGTGTCAATGTTTGTCTTCTGGACAACTGTCAGATCAGCAGTCTTCCCTATGATTGTGTAGCCTAGTGAACCAAACTGAGAGACCATTTTTAAGGCTCAGGAAACCTTTGCAGGTGTTTTGATTTGATTAGCTGATTGGCATGTCACCATGTTCTAATTTGTTGAGATAGTGAATTGGTGGGTTTTTGTTAAATGTGAGCCAAAATCATCACAATTAAAAGAACCAAAGACTTAAACTACTTCAGTCTGTGTGCATTGAATTTATTTAATACACGAGTTTCACAATTTGAGTTGAATTACTGAAATAAATGAACTTTTCCACGACATTCTAATTTATTGAGATGCACCTGTATATATTTTTGAATATGACACAATTGACACAATGTTTTTGAATATGACACAATTAATGCCACTACCACACATTTAGTCAAACCCACTTTCAAGTTCTTGCTCAAAAGCACTCATTGAATTAGACCAATACTTTGTAAACACGACTTCAAGATGATGATGATGACAGAATTTTCATTTTTTGGTGAACCATTCCCTTTTGCGACACAAATATTCAGAGAACAGTTACGGACAGCTTTCACAGCAACAAACGGATTAATCTTAGATTATTTTCTCTTAGATGTGACGCATGGAGTCAAGTATGCGCTGGACGCTTGAAAGCTTCAATCCACTTGAACTCAACAACAGCCTTTGTCCGAGCTTCATTCTTTCTTATCAAAGAGATATTTCATCATCTTTGAAGCATTTAATCCCAACAGTCCTCCGTTCATAACCTAGTCAAAAGTCATCCACATCGGAGACTGACAGTAGAAAGAGCTCAGATCAGAGATGTGACTAAGTGTGGTCTCATGTGAGAGGGCTGGCACTTCGTTTCTTTGTATCCAGAAGGGTTGGCAAAGTCAGAAACCCTGTCCCAATGCTGTAGGTCTGAAACCCAATTTTCATGCATAACAGGGTTTTTGCTGATATACATTATCACCAGTCAAGTGTTTGGAATAATGAAGAGTTTTTTTCTTAAAGTATTAGTTCACTTCCAGAATTAAAATTTCCTGATAATTTACTCACCCCCATGTCATCCAAGATGTTCATGCCTTTCTTTCTTCAGTCGCAAAGAAATTAAGTTTTTTTGAGCAAAACATTCCAGGATTTTTCTCCATATAATGGACTTCAATGGTGCTCAACGGTTTGAACTTCCAAATTGCAGATTCAGTCCAGCTTCAAAGAGCTTCACACGATCCCAGCCGAGGAATAAGGGTCTTATCAAGTGAAACGATCTGTCATTTTCTTAAAAAAAAAAAAAATGTATATACTTTTTAACCACAAATGCTCATCTTACACTACCTCCGCGATGCGCGTCACGCATGACGTAATCCCGTTGGAAAGGTCATGCGTGGTTAGCTCTTCGCCTGTGTACTCCGGTTCAGAAAGCTAGGGTAGGGCGAAAAACTCCATCTCATTTTCTCCTCCAACTTTAAAATCATCTGACATTGCTGTTTTACCTTTTTTGTAAAAGGCATTTGACATTCTTTGCACGTTCGCTTTGTAAACACTGGGTCAGTACTTCCTCCTACGTCATGCGTGACCTTAATGTGACTACATAATGTGTGAAGTCCAGCTAGTGCAAGACAAGCATTTGTGGTTAAAAAGTATATAAATTGTTCTCTTTTTTAGAAAATGACCGAACGTTTCGCTAGATTCCTATTCCTATTCCTTGGCTGGGATCGTGTAGAGCTCTTTGAAGCTGGACTGAAACTGCAATTTGGACCTTCAACACGTTGGCCACCATTTAAGTCCTTATTATAAGGAGAAAAGTCCTGGAATGTTTTCCTCAAGAACCTTAAGTTCTTTGCGACTGAAGAAAGAAAGGCATGAACATTTTGGATGACACGGGGGTGAGTAAATTATCAGGAAATTTTTATTCTGGAAGTGAACTACTTTAATTTCAATGCTTAACAAGGCTGCATTTATTTGATCAAAAATATGGCAAAAATAGCAATATTGTGAAATATTATTACTATTTTAAATAACTTTTTTTTTTTGTTTTTTTTTTATATTTGAAAGTGTAATTTATTCCTGTGATAGCAAAGCTGAATTTTCAGCATCATTACTACAGTCTTCAGTGTCACATGATCCTTCAGAAATCATTCTAATATGCTGATTTGGTGCTCAAGAAGCATTTCTTATTATTATCAATGTTGAAAACAACAGTGCTGCTTAATATTTTTGTGGAAACCGTGAAACATTTTTTTCAGGATTCTTCGATAAACAGAACGTTCAAAAGAACAGCATTTATTAATAATATACATTTCTTTTTTGTTTTTAATCCAGTTTTACATGCCAAACTTTTGAATGGTGTATCACATTTCCACAAAAATATTAAGCAGCAAAATTGATTATAATAAGAAATGATTCTTGAGGAGTAAATCAGCATCTTGGAATGATTTCTGATCTCCTGATGCACTAAACAAAAAAAGAAGTACAGAAATCTGCAGTATTAGGCCAGTGGGCACATACTAATATGTCGTAAAGTACATACCTCAGCAGCACATTTTGCACTTCTACTTCATAGATGAAAGCAAATTGACATTCAGCCTGCTGTTTTGCTGTTACATACAGTTCAAGACAGTAGTAATCAAGCCCCGCAGGAAGAGCATTTCCTACATGTGTGAGAGACATGCTGACAGACATTAGCAAATGAGCAGAGAGCTCCCAGGCCGCACTGATCCAGCAGAGCCTCCTTAATTAGCTCCAGAGCCTCTTACTGACTACTGACACAGCAGGGACTAATGAATTTATAGCTGTCATGGAGTTACATGAGTAATTTCCACTCATTATTGCAAATTAAAAACCTAATAAATTATTTCTTAAGAATTTTTTTTAGAGAAAATATAAAAAAATATCTTTCTGAATTTTACATGAAATATAAAATATTTTCAATATATAATTGTTTATTAGTAGTAGTAGTAGCATTTATTGCCTTTATTGCCTTTATATATAAATATGCAAAGGCATATTTTCAAAGCAGTTTGGGAGGATTTGAGACACAGATACTGCTTGCATCATCATAATGATCAAATACCACTTAATATGCACTTTGAGATGACATAATTTACATAACTGCACCATACATTTTACCCATTCTATAATGTAATCCAAAGAAAGTCATTCTTACAACAAAACCTTATTTATGTTCGGCAACTACATAATGTTACATTGGTGATATTCATATCAGTAAAATTTGCCAAAATGTATTAACTGATCAATAAATAACTGAAATACAAATATACATTTAAAGTACCAGTACACGATAAGCGATCACATGATGTCCTGATAACAAACAACTGGTCTGATGGGGCATGAGACAGTTCTGTTAACTGGCACACAAAAAACTCTCTCAAACTGGCCTCGGGCCATCAGGTCTTCCCTATTGTTGAACCATAGGGAACTGAGATCATCACCTGAGATGACTTCATCTGGTCAATTTCTGAAGGCTGACAGCCCATAAGCCAGAATTTTGACAGTTATTGGAAAGAATAAAAATGGTATCTGATAGAGAAGTTTAAAAAAGGTGAATTAAGTGTTTGATTCCATTTCTACCAAGAGTAAGTATTTTATTCATTAAATATTTGCTTTATTAGACATGATGTTGCATTGGAAGCCTGAAAGCTTTCGTTTGGAGGTACCTTCATACTAAAACACTATCTGATAAGTCATTGACTGATTGAGCAGCATGGCACAAAGGCAGCTGCCTTCAGTTTTGGACACAGCCAGCATTTGTGTGTGTGTTTGAGAGAGAGGCAGGCAGTAAGGTACGGGATAAGCAGGTCTTATCTACAAGCCCAACAGCATTTACTTGTAATGCATCATGCACACAAAAGGACAACCAAAAGGATACATGCACAAACACACAGTTTTATCACAACTCGGGATGGGGGTAACATTTATGACAGGGCTCTCAACTAGCGGCCCAGATGCCAAATCTGGCCTGTCAATCAATTAAATACAGCTGTCTTATTGGCCCACTTGACACACAAGAGTGCAAAACTCAGTGACGAGTTCAACAGTACTCAACAGACATCAATTAATGGGCTGCGGTTCAAATCCGGATGTTTAGTCTTTTTTCTGGCCATAGTTCAGCTACTCCAGGTTTAGGTGGAATTATCTGATTAAAAAATTATTTGTTTTCATCTAGAAAATCTGGCAACAAAAGAGAAAATTGCTAGTTTATTATTAATTATATGGACATTTTACTAATTAAATGCAACTATATACTATTATATGCACATATACATTAAAAATAAAAGTAAACTAATAAAAGAAAACTGCATTATAGCTGCCAAAATACTGCTTTATAGCTATGCGATGTCCTGTTTCTACAGGAAATTTGTCATTACAGGAAAAAACTCTGCCTGTCAAGTTATTTCATTAAGGTTGTTGAGCTAAGATACAAAACAGGGCTAACACTGAATAAACATTGGGATAAATTGTAAGTAAAGACTTTAAGGTATTAATGCGAAAATCACAAATTAAGGGGAATATAAAGGCAAATAGCTATTTGAATACTAAAATAAACATGACGGGATGATGGATTTTAGCTGTCAACTAAGCTGACTAATCGTTCCAGCTGTAATCACAACAAGCAATTATCAGAACAAATGCCGTAGCCTTAGTCCCTCACATCGATCGTTGCATTGATCAGCCTCATGATGATAAAGAGACATTATTTCAATCAAAAACATCACCTGAAAGCTGGAGGCTACTGCAGATCTATGTGTGTGCATGTGTGTGTCTGACATCTATTCTGCCATCCTTTATTAAACATGACCTTAGTTGAGCCCTACAGAAACATCAGGAATAGAAAAAGAGAAAGGGCTATATGGCAATACGTCTGAGGTTGAAAAAACGTAATATTTTACAAATCTAATAAAAACAGAGACAGCTTACCATTCTTGTCCAGCGTTCATGCCTGCTAATAATTCTTATGATTCTCTATCTTCTCAATCCTGAAAAGTGTGTCCACTTTAAGTTTAATATTATCATAATATTAAGTAGCACAACTGTTTTCTACATTGATAATAAGAAATGTTTCTTGAGCACCAAATCAGCCTATTAGAATGATTTCTGAAGGATCATGTGACACTGAAGATTGTAAAAAATATGTAACAATTTTACTGTTTTTACTGTATTTTTGATCAAATAAATGCAGCCTTGGTGGCCATAAGATACTTTTTTAAAATAAAATAAATAAATAAATCTAATGCATCCCAGTGCACCTTACGAAATATATTTGATTTTATGCAGGGGGTGACACATCTTGCTGACCGAATACAGTTCAGGTGTAACGAATCCAGTCCACTGAAAACGAGTTGAAGTGAGAACCCAAGTGTAGTTTATTTACAGTGTGATCCAAACAATAATCCAAACTTGACTTGACATGAACAGACTTGACTTGAACAGACTTGACTAGAACAGACTTGACTTGGCATGGACAGGACTCACCAACAGCAGAGTTACAACATCAATACACGACGACAGACAATGGCAACATGTTGGCTACTTATGGGAAACAAGAGGGTCACATGACAAGAACAAACCAATGGGAAACAAGACACATGACTAAAACAACCAATCAGAACATGACACATACACAAGGCAGAGAGACATGAGGCAAGGGAAGCATGACACTAACATCAGGAAACAATTACAAAATAAAAGACATGGACATGAACATGAAACAAAAACAAAACCCAAACCCCATATTACATCAGGTAAGACGCCGAAAACATTGCGAGTGTCATGCGTGCTTAAATAGGCCTAGGTTAAATAGGCCATTCACACAGAGACACACAGAAATATGAAAATTGCTGAAAGTAATGATCGAAAAGTAGTTTGATCAATAACACTCGGGCATTGTACATAATCGACCAATCGTGGCGCGAGAGAAGGTGGGATCTACAGAGAATGGTCAAAGAGATGTAAATACGTGTACATATTAGGTGTGTTCGACTTGAAGCAGCGCTGTGCAGACTGATGGGTGTATGACATCAAAGTACCGTGAGAACGATTAGAGAGCAGACAGCTTGCCTGTTTCTGATGCAGAAAAGCTAGTTCATGCATTCATGACCTCTAGACTGGACTATTGTAATGCACTTGCTAGGTGGTTGTCCTGGATCTTCAATAAACAAGCTACAGGTAGTCCAAAATGCAGCGGCTAGAGGCTTTACCAGGTCAAGAAAATATGATCATATTACCCCAATTTTACAGTCTCAGCACTGGCTACCTATTAAGTTCCGTATCAGTTACAAAATATTATTACTTGCCTATAAGGCCCTTAATGGGTTAGCTCCTGCGTACCTAACTAGTCTTCTACCACGCTACAATCCATCACGCTCCCTAAGGTCACAAAACTCTGGACTTTTGGTAGTACCAAGGATTGCAAAGCACACTAAAGGAGGTAGAGCTTTTACGCATTTGGCTCCCAAACTTTGGAATAGCATTCCTGATAATGTTCGGGGTTCAGACACACTCTCTCTGTTTAAATCTAGACTAAAGACACATCTCTTTGGCCAAGCATTCAAATAATGCATATCATAAGCTTGTACTGCAGTTATATCTGATCAAATGCACATTATTATTATTCTTTAGTTTGGGTTAAACAAATCAATTTTGCTTGGTTGGAACAGCAGCTACGCTAATTATGTCCCTATTTGTTTCTCTGTTTTTGCCACGGGATTGACATCCCGTGGTAACTAGGATTTACACAAGCTTCAGTCTGGATCCAGAACACCTGAGAAGAGATGATGCCAACCCCTCAGAGGACCTCAGATGATGCCAACCCTGAAACAACATACAGAACTACCACATTTTGCTATAAGTTTGATTGCATCATATAATAATTGCTGTTAATAGTGTTCATCGTCTGTTTGGTTACGTCTTTAACTGATTTTTACGTCTAAATTACGTTGAATTGATTTTTACGTCTAAAATTATTTTTCCGTACATTTCTGCCATATGTACATTAACTGACAGTCACCACTGATAACCGACTACTAAATATTGTAGAAACTTAATTTGCTGTAAAGTTGCTTTGCAACGATTTGTATCGTGAAAAGCGCTATACAAATAAACTTGAATTGAACTGAAACTTGAATATGCTTTCGAATTGCTCTCGCAGTACTTTATATATGTATGTGTGTGTGCTAAAACTATTTATTATTGTATATGATGTGCTCAAAATCTTTTAAAGTCCTGTGAATAAAATCCGTAAGCTGCATAAGCAAGTTACACATTCATAGCTACAAAACACATGCGATTTGCACGCATTCATGATTTAACAAATAAATTTGGCTCTTGACCCAAAATGAGTTTGACATCCTTTTATATATATATATATATATATATAATGAGATTTGAGATCTGCAATGGAAGGCAAGGTATTCGCCTACCAGAGGAAAGGCTTCGTTCCTCTCACACCTTTGCCTGCACACAAACAAACAAACACACACACACACACACACACAGGTTTGTTTTTGTGAAAAGTGGGGACATCCCATAGGCGTAATGGTTTTTATACTGTACAGACCGTATATTCTATTGCCCTACACCAACCCTACCCCTAAACCTACCCCTCACAGGAAATTTTGTGCTATTTCAGATTTTCAATACACTCCATTCTGTGTGATTTATATGCGTTTTGAAAAGTGGGGACATGGGGTAATGTCCTGAAAAGTCACCTTCTCCTTGTAATACCTATGTCATACCCTTGTCATTATACAAATTTATGTCCTCATTTGTCACAAAAACGCGCACACACACACACACGCACACACCAGCCATGTCACTGGCCATCTGTCATGTCTGACGGTTAATCATCACTGCCATTAATATTTCATGTCTCTTCCAGATGATCAGAATTGCACTCATAATTCCCCTGCCCTGAGACAGCACAGTTACACACTTTGCAAGGCAGCACAACACGCGCCCACACACTCTTCAATGTGTCACACTGCCAAATCGCTCACTCATACACATACCAGCCATGCATTGTGACACTTTACAAATTCATTCACACATTAACGCTCCATTATCCAAAGACAATCTAAACACATGCACTCAAAACTACATTATGGCAAGAGAATAGAGAGCTCTACAGTGCATATTCAATCTGAGTCAAAGAAACTTTGTGAATACATTCTGACCTACACAATCTTCTCTTGGCCATCTTAACATTGCCATTTATGAAAAGAACATCTCAATAATACATCTCAATATAATGTTCATCTTTAATAATACAAGTCTTTGAGAGCACTTACATGGAACTACATCAACCTTTAAAGGGGTCATATGATGCTGCTAAAAAGAACATTATTTTGTGTATTTGGTGTAATGAAATGTGTTTATGTGGTTTAAGGTTCAAAAAACACATTATTTTCTACATACTGTACATTATTGTTTCTCCTCTATGCCCCGCCTTTCTGAAACGCGTCGATTTTTACAAAACTAATCGGTCTGAAAAGCGAGGTGTGCTCTGATTAGCCAGCTATCCAGTGCGTTATGATTGGCCGAATACCTCAAGCGTGAGACGGAAATGTTACACCCCTTACCATATTGTGATGATGCCCTGTCAGGCCGCAGCGA
>NW_015644861.1:766371-772684 GCF_001515625.1 Sinocyclocheilus rhinocerous
GAGGTGTGCTCTGATTGGCCAGCTATCAAGTGCATTGTGATTGGCCGAATTCCTGAATTCACAATTCCGAACTGTGATAACCACATGTGATGACCCCGGGCTGGACTCCGCTTTGTCCACGGTGAAAGCCGATCCGGCGATGCACAGCGCGATGTTGATGTATTTCCTCAGTTACCAGCACGGATCAGCTCCAGGCATGACGAAGCGATATCGTCCTCTTTTGGAAGGTCAAACAAAGTAGTTTCGCTTTCACAATGAAACACAGCGTCTTCACAACATGGCGGCGGCATCAATACTACAGCGAGAATAAAAGTTATGCTTTCTTTCTTTGCGTGAACATTTGGGCTGTGTTATGCAAATCTTCCCACATCGTGACGTAGACATGTTGGGGGCGTGTTAGAACGAGCCGTTTTAGGTAGGCGTGGCTGACTCTTAACTTTTATAAAGAATATCTCTTTGGATTTGAGACTTTAGTCTTTGCAACTTTACAGATCTTCTTTATGCACCGAGAGCTTGTAACACTCCAAAGAGAAAGGAAAAATTGAAATCGCATCATATGACCCCTTTAAAATAACAGTTCATCCAAAAATGAAACTTCTGTCATCATTTACTCATCCACCAGTCTTATGGCTTTCTTTCATTGAAATCAAAAGGATAAAATCTGAAGACTGTTTTAACACTCTTTTCGATTACAATGAACGTGACCTGAAGCTTTCAAACTTCAAAAAGACACAAAAGCAGCATAGCAAGTGTAATAGAAGTAGTGCATCATACCACCACAGCACATTTTGTAAGATGTAGAATGAATATACAATACTTTTTGGACAGGTACACCAGCGTTCAAAAGTGTGGGATTTTAATGTTTTTGAAAGAACATTTTTGAAAGACATCTCTCACCAAGAAGCAGAAGCCGATCACCAAGGCAGCATTTATTTGAGCAAAAATACAGTAAAAACAGCAATACTGTGAAATATTAGTACAATTTAAAAGAACTATTTTCTGTTTTAATATATTTAAAATGTGAAAATGAGAAAGCTGAATTTTCAGCAGCCATTAATCTGGTCTTCAGGGTCATATGAGCCTTCAGAAATCATTCTAATATGCTGATTCAGTTTTTTTAAAGGTGCTGTATGTAATTTCTTAGTGTATTAAAAAGGATAAAAATACCATAATATGTTTGCAGATATTTTGGAAACATGCTAAGTTCACAATGCTACAGCCAGTTATTCGACTTTGAAATGTGTGTTTGTGTCGGAATGTCTGTTTTTGTATTGGTCTGTGTGATTCCTTCCACTGCCAATTTACCCAATAGTATTCCAACACCACGGGTTGCCAGTTGGCGGAAAACACAGCATACTGCAGCCATGAAAGCGATATTTTGAATTTGGACTGCAGTACTCAATTCAACCGCTAGCTGCCAATACTGCATCTGAAACATTTCTTATTATTATCAATCTTGAAAACAGTTGTGCTGCTTAATATTTTTGTGGAAATCGTGATTTGTTTTTTCTATGATACTTTGATTTATAGAAACCATTTTTGTAATTCCGTTTTTTTTTTTTTTTTTTTTGGAAATTTACCATAGAAATACAATGGTGTATATTTAATATATCACAAGTGCAAGTCTGGTCCTCTGAAATAGACATGAAATATTAAATTATGTTATTGTCATCTTAAAACCATCACTGTAGTCCCACACTACTTTTTGCAATGAAGGCAGTATGAGTGATTTGCTTGACAGAGCCAATGAAACACAATTAGTTGTGCATCAGACATTTTCACTGTATCCGTCCATCTATCCTGTCCATGAAAACACTCCTAAGGGAATAGGCCTACATAAAATAATACATCACTTACCTGATGGCTGATGCAAAACCAGTTATGGCTCATAACAGAAGCTAACACTGTGAATGAACAACTAGCTATACGTCCGAAATCACATGCTGTCAGAATACGTGCTGCACTACATGTTAACCGCTAGTAAAGTGTGTAGTTTGAATGCAATCCAGACATACTACTATACTGTACATCCACCATTGACAACTCCTCTCCGGCGGCCTCATGACATAGTAAAGTGTACTGTACTCCTTTTTGAATACTATATAGTTGGGGATCCCTAATCTATCCTATTCTATTTTGTGACAAAGAGTATGATGGATAAACAAAACATCATCATAATGATTTTATTCAGCAAAGAAACACACAATGAAGTATGCAGAAGCCTCTTTTGTGAATGCAAAGTCAATGTGCTTGTGAACCTCCTTCAAGAGTTCTTCATGGAGCCCAGACAGACAGTCGATTGGGCGAAACCCATAAAGTTGAAGTCTGTCTCTATCCTTTTTTGTTTCTCTCTCTGTTTGTATGTCTAGCTATTGATCTGCCCACTCTGCCACCCTCCAACCCGAAACAAACACACAAATTAGCCAAACACACTGAAATGACCCCTGGGACACGTTGTTCAATTTGACCCCTGCCTTTCTCCTTAAAAAGTTTTCTGATACCTTTTAGCTTATCCATCTAAACCATAGTAATGAGTTTCTGTAACTGATGCGGTACACACATTAGATTAACAATTATCACAAAAGCAACATATACACAAAATAGGTGTGCCCCAGGATACGAGAGGAGCAGCAAAATAAGAAAAGAAGTTTGAGAAGTTTGAGGTTTCTCAAAAGTTCCAAATGGAATTTTAATATGCTGTACACTTCACTGATAGGAAAGCACATTATTGAGTACGAAGCTGATATATCAGTTATAGGCTAACAAATACTAACAAATTAAAAAATGTTGATATCTTGTCTCATGCTGTTTTTCTTTGTGTGAAATTGTTAGCAACTAGCTAAATTTATTAGCTTAATTTATAAATTACTTTTTCCCACACCTGGCTCATTTGGAGCGTTTGTTTTGGTACTGATCCAAGTGCAACTGGTGTGTTCATAAATGCCTACTCAAACCAAACGAAGGGTTTGAAAACGCAATCCGAAACAAATGCTCCAAACAAGCCAGATGTGAAAACACCCTAAGTCAATTATAAATTAAGCTAAAGAATTTAGCTAGATGCTTAGTATTTAATTTTAAGAGAACGCTGGAGCAGTTCAAATTTGGGGAGAAAACAATCCGACCCAGTGGACCAACTATCATGTCTGATTCCACACATTGAAACATTGCCAAATTGTGAACCGAAAGTGAACTACAAAGAAAATGCAAGCAACATTGTAACAATTTAAGTCCCTGTTTCAGAACAAAACAAACATCTACAGGTCTGAAATTGCCCTTAAAACTAAAAAAGTCTAAAAACACACTTCTTAAACTTCACCTCTTCTGTAGTGCATGGTGTTGTGGGTAATACAATCGCAATATTAGCACGCACAGATACATACTTTTAAAAAACAAATCAGAAAACAGTATGCCAAAGATGCCTGAATGATATGCTGTTTTTAAAGAATTATGATTTTGGACGCACCAAACCTGATCTTGCACATTATACACTATGCATAACTATATCCACAGAAAGTTCCAGAATGGACTAATGGTAAAGGATTTTGACCTGAGCTAATGCATTAATAATTGCATCTTGATTCCACAGACATCTACTGTTTGTTAGCGCATTTAAGCATTAGCATTTAGCTAAATTAATTACAACTTAAAATTTGTCATTTCTGCATCACAAGCAACAAGAAATTAAAACTGCAATGTTTTTGTTTGAGTGGCCCAACTGCTTTGAAAGTGTTTGAAACTTGTTTAAATGATTTTGGTGTTGCTAGCATAGAAATTACACACAACATCTTTCACATTTACTGTAGGTTCATACTTTAAAACTGCTGCAGAACCTTTAGTTTACCTCTTTACGGATAAAAAATAGCATAAGAAATGTCATAAACTCAATCTTTTCTGTAACATACAGGATTATGGATAATATTACTGCAAAATGAGCATCAATGGATCAACAATTTCAAAAATAGTATATAATTTGAGGACCTCTGGCATACCATTTTTAACATACTCAGATTTTGGATGCACTAAACCTAATTTTGCATACTACACAGTAAAAAAAGCACGCAAATTGTGATGCAGCCCATGTCCACAGGAAGTCTCAGTTCCATGATGGACAGATGGTAAAGGGTTGTGCCCTGAGTCTGATCAGGCCCCCCACTATGAGGTCATCACCCCTGCCACTGCGATAATGTCATCAGCAGGGGACAATCCCCACCAGAACCATTATACCAACCTCTCTCCATCTGCTTTGTTAGAATGAGCTGCGACACACAAACCACACACAAAGAAATATCACAAAGCCACGCCAAACAACATGCTCCCACTTGTTTTTCTTCCGTAAGATGCAACGTGATACCCTCTTGGGATGCAAGCTGTCAACTTTGTTAGTTTAGATGGTGTTTTACGACGTTTGGGGTACGCAGATACACACACACAAACACACACACACACACACACACACATGTGGAGCTTGTGATTGTGCTGTCATTGCATGTATGCATTCAAAGGTTAGCAACTGCTGTGTAAATATAAACAGTCACGAAATTTGCAAAGTTTAAAATGAACATCTGACAGATGCACGCATGTAATATTAATTATAGTCATGTCTGACAGAATGGACAACTTCTAAACTCCAGTCTTCAACAATAACCTTCAAAAATTTGTATATTGCTATATAAAGACACAAATAAACAATTTGTATGTCCATGATATTTTATCACTTTGTTAAATAAATACTGTCAAAAATAAAAAGCCTGCCATCATTTTTTCACCATCATGTCATTCCAAACACAAAATGTAAATGCTTGCAGAATTTTCATGCAGTTCCTTTCCATTCAACAAGTGTTATCCATATCTGTCATGCTCCGAAAATTACAAAAAACATCAAGTAGAAGTCCATACAACTCGTGCTCTATATTACAAACAAAAATCAAAAATATCAAAAAATCGCAATTACATGAAATGGTCAATTACTTACTGTATCTACCAATTTAACTATTTATTTATTTACTTACTCTAAACATTGCAAACCAGTTCACATACGTATTTACATGTATTTCAAACAAAGCTTGCCCAATCGCTGTGTTCAGAACCAGAGAAAGTTGACACCATATCATTTGTAACATACGCACATTTGTAAGACATTAAACTTAGGTCAACATACGAATTATGGCACTGTGCATGTGCTCAAGGTATTTGTGAATCTGAGTGAGAAAAGAGTTTACATGCTTAATTTCTTTCTTGTTGATTGGATTATTTCAGGTCTACACCACCCATTTCAATCTGATCAATATTTCATTCAGATCTAATTCAGTTTGTTCAACTGAAGTGTTTACATGACGATTTTTCAGTCAGACTGAGTCATCCGTCAATTTTACAAATGGATTATCTGGGTGCATGCAAATGTTTTTCTCTCTTGATACATAATCAAGAACCAAATTTGTAAGTATAAATATACCTACTAAATATACCTACATATGTTTTTTTTATCAACACTGTAATTCCCTGGATGATTTAGAAGTTAATATAGTGGTTCACAGACGTTTTTACAGAAATGAGAAGCATATGGTTTCCACAGTATGTTTTCAACAGACAATTTGGTGGTAAAATGGTCCATGCTCAAACAGGTTTCTGAAGGACTCCAGTTTGAAGGCAGACTATAAAAACGAAACTCTTCATTCAAGTAAAGACTTTGTAAATTACAGTTTTTGTTGTCTGCTGTCTTGGTGACACTATGGTGCACACTTTACATTTAAACTAATCACAGACTTGGTGTGTCAATGAAATAAAACATAAAATGACGTCAAATTTCTGTAGCGCACTAGGCTTTAAGCATTATTGTCATGTTTGTTACAAGAATGCAGATTTCAATCAAGAAACAGACTGACCTTAAAATGTGAAATAATTTTTAGACAGACAGGTATTTTAAAGGTGCAATAGGTGATTGTCTTCAGAAACATTTTTTGTTATGCTGGTTGAAAGTCTCTTCACATCCCGATAGCAATCATTAAGTTAAGTGGTCTAAATGTATTTATCTGTATTTATATATTCTGTGGAAGGCGTAGGACCAAGAAATGTTCGTCCAATCAAAACGCTCAGTCCGAGCATTTTAATTGGCTTTTCTACCTGCCTGTCAAGGTATGTATTTGCATACCTCTGCGCATCCGGTTTGCGCAGACAGGATAGTTCATCAACGCATTCACGCAGGCTGTGCAGACAGAGCGAGAATGGCAGACAAACATCAACAACCCTATCTTCCTTCCTGGTATTGTAGTACTTTTACTAACTGTACTATAAAGTTTTCTCACCGGTGAATGAC
>NW_015644861.1:773173-773713 GCF_001515625.1 Sinocyclocheilus rhinocerous
TTACTTCACTTCGGAACATTCATTCACGGATTTGCGCTGCGCAGCGTCTACACACATAGACGAAACTTACTAGAGAAGTGTGAAATAATATACTTCTGTAAATAAATGCGAGGACTGGAATTGGGAACCGCTGATGTAGCCTATTGTAGTAATGTTGTCTCTGGTATTCTGGTCTGTGAGCCTATATGCGTTCAGGGGGCGTGGCTTAGGATGGCGATTGCAGGGAGGGTAGGACGTTCGCTTTCAGTGCTATCAGGCTAAAGTTAGCATTTTCCAAGATCTCCTTCTGCACCTTTAAAAGGAACATACATTTGAACAATAATATTTGCTTGCTTGTTTGAAATAAAATAGCTCAATCCACCAGGCATACTCTTAAATCATAATAAACATCATAACAAGTCTTAAAGGTACAGTAAAAACAGTCATGGATTGTGGAAAATGGCTTGACCAATAACCACAAAATTAAAATACAATAATTAACTATGGTAGACAAAAAAACTTTAAAGGAATAATTAAAAGAGTAGGTTAAAGGAATAATTC
>NW_015644861.1:774240-781709 GCF_001515625.1 Sinocyclocheilus rhinocerous
ACCCGGTTCGCGCAGACAGGATACGTCATCAGCGCGTTCACGCACGCTGTGCAGACAGAGCGAGAATGGCAGACAAACATCAACAACCCTATCTTCCTTCCTGGTATTGTAGTACTTTTACTAACTGTACTATAAAGTTTTCTCACCGGTGAATGACACATGATGTAGCCCAGCGGTTCCCTGTTCCCTACTCCCTGAACAGGGGAAATCCGTTGAAGTTTACTTCACTTCGGAACATTCATTCACGGATTTGCGCTGCGCAGCGTCTACACACATAGACGAAACTTACTAGAGAAGTGTGAAATAATATACTTCTGTAAATAAATGCGAGGACTGGAATTGGGAACCGCTGATGTAGCCTATTGTAGTAATGTTGTCTCTGGTATTCTGGTCTGTGAGCCTATATGCGTTCAGGGGGCGTGGCTTAGGATGGCGATTGCAGGGAGGGTAGGACGTTCGCTTTCAGTGCTATCAGGCTAAAGTTAGCATTTTCCAAGATCTCCTTCTGCACCTTTAAAAGGAACATACATTTGAACAATAATATTTGCTTGCTTGTTTGAAATAAAATAGCTCAATCCACCAGGCATACTCTTAAATCATAATAAACATCATAACAAGTCTTAAAGGTACAGTAAAAACAGTCATGGATTGTGGAAAATGGCTTGACCAATAACCACAAAATTAAAATACAATAATTAACTATGGTAGACAAAAAAACTTTAAAGGAATAATTAAAAGAGTAGGTTAAAGGAATAATTCACCCCCAAAAAAAAAACATTTCATCATATTCTGTCATTGCCAGGCTTAATTTTGGTCGGATCCTCACAAAAAGCTATCATATGACTTCAGAAGACTACATTTAGACCACATTTATTATACTTTCATGGTGCCTTAGTGTCCTTTTTTGAAGCTTAAAAAGTTTCCTCAAAAGAAAGTAGGCCTAAGTCAAACGAGTTTGGAACAACATGAGGGTGAGTAAATAATAAATTTTTTTTTTAGGTGAACGATCCCTTTAAGAAGGAGTTGCATCACATGGAATGAGTTGTTGAATGGTGAGAAGAGGATCTAATCCAGGATTTGACTTTCCCCATATTTTTTTTCCCCTCACTCCCTTTTTAAGATAAATGAATCAGATGAATGATTAACGCATACACACACACCACAAATGAAGCCGCTGATTGTGGTAAATCATGATTACAGTGAGAGGCCATTCCCCCTGATTCAAGCAAGCACTTCTAATGTGGAAAAAACGTGAGCGAGGGGAGGGAGAGCGAGACAGAGAGAGACATAAACACAGTGAATACCGGTATAGGACCTGACAGGCTTACACCTCGCACCAATTATCCGTTTCTCCCAGTATCTCTCACAGCAGTCACACCGTGCTGCCCTTTCTCCTTTCCAAGTAGTTATGTCTTTCCCTCCATCTTTTACATTTCACTTCAGCTTGCAGGAAAATAAAATTGCTAATCCAACTGGCGTTAAACTACTGACATAACACAGCTGGTCTTTCTGCTATATATTTACCCTCAACTTTTCCTTCAGACCCCCCCCCATCCTCCTTTCCTCCCTCTAAAATCTACAACGAGCACGTGGCACATATCCAGTTCCATAACCTCATTTTCCTGGATTTCTGGATTGTAAACCATGAATAGAGAAATTTTCTTTTTTTCTTTCCAATTTTGGAAAAGGGAGAGTTGGAGTCTGCTAAACACAAACCAGTCAGCGCCTGAGTGCAATAATAGTTTAATTAAATGTGGAAAGTGGAGGCAGGGTCAGACAGTGGCTTAACGTACGTCTGTGTGGGACTCATTCATTTACTCTTTTACTGCCACAGCATCCAGCAAAATTTAACCCATTTCTAGACAGGGGTGTCAAAGCGTCATTCTACAAAATGGGTGGCATTTAAAGGGATAGTTCACCCAAAAATGAAAGTTCGGCCATAATTTACTCACCCTCATGTGGTTTCAAATCTGTATGACTTATTTTCTTCTATGGAACACAAAAGAAGATATTCTGAAGAATGTTGGTAACCAAACTGTTTTGGTTCCCTTGACTTCCATTATATTTTTTGACCAGACAATGGAAGTCAATAGGAATATATATATATATATATGTTTGTGTGTGTGTGTGTGTGTGTGCGTGCGTGTGTGGGTGTGTGTGAATTATATTTTTGTGTTGAAACAAATATTTTTTCTCCTGTTGAAAGCTCACATATGTATTTGTGCAAATGGACAAATGCGCTTGTCGGTCAAAATTTCTATCTTGGCAAGGTATTAATGTTTGTCTAAGTGGATAAACAAGTGGTAAAGAAAATCGGTTAGGTGTCAAAATATCAGATCTGTCAATTAGGCTTTGCAGTGTGAATGCAGCCTAGACCTGTCGCTGTCAATCATGTAGACTCTGAGAGTCTATTAAATATACAGTATATTCATTGAAATTTCATATGGATCTGTAATTTACTGAACAAACAGTCAATGCAGAAGAACCTACAATGCCAAACCCAATATGGCATAGAGCAGTGATTCTCAATTCCAGTCCTCGTGCACCACCACTCTGCACATTTTGTATGTATCTCTTATCACTTCAGACGTTTGTTCTATTCGACCGTAAGTGACCTGCGAAGTGGACATCACAGGATATTCCACCATGATTCCAGTTCGAAGGGAGCATATATGTTCCATTCAAAGGGCATTAAAGTGTGTGAGACATGAATTTAAATTGTATTTATTTACAGGAGTATATTTAGTCACACTTCATACTTCTCTAGTAAGTTGCGTCCGTGTGTGAAGACGCTGCAGGCGGTGGCGTAGCATAAATCCGTGAATGAATGTTCCGAAGTAAAGTAAACTTCAACGGATTTCCTGTGCTCGGGGAGTAGGGAGCAAAGAACACTGTGTAGGGACCACGTCAATCAGAACACAGTTCATGCATGGAGCTCTCTTCTTCTAACCAGCTGGTTATATGAATCAGGTGTGTTAAATAAGAGAGACATGCAAAATATGCAGGAAATGAGGACTGGAAATGAGAACCACTGGCATAGAGGATAAAGTGCACTTCAAGAGTTTTCTGCTTCGATATAGTATGGCTCTCCACAAATAGAATGTCTTTTAAATGCATGACTCTTACATCTCATTGACAGATCTGTTACAATAAATGTGCTACTGTGAAGGTCAAAGAGTTGCATTAACATATTAACATATCTCCTGCCTATGTGTGACCATATACTCAGACTAGCTTCTATTCATGTAGGTCTCTCAAATCACATTAGATTAGTCATTTTCATACTAAAGGTTTAGGTGCAGACGGGTTTGATTGACCATAATGTTGCTCAAAAAGTTTGTCTCCAAGTGAACACATTCAATCTATTTGAAAGAACAAAAGCCTTTGGAGAACATGCAAACCGATTTCTTTCAATATTTCAATGAAGTTTTCAAAATGGACACTAGGTGTATTCTAAGTATCTCAGAGAGCTGAGAAATAAAGGATGATATTTGACTGCTTTCAACTCAATATCACTTCACTTTCAGACAGCAATGCAATATTATTTAGTGTAAGATCCAAGTTCAGTTTAAAAAAAATTAAAACGCACATTGAAATTCTGAAAAGTAAAATGCTCAAATGTTTTCGCTGTGTTGATTAATTCAAAAGCATTTGAAAGCTCTGAATACTCACTGAGGTCTTGTCCATAAACATTTCAGTGGTGTTTCCTGTGTAAACTCAAATACACAGTATTCTTTCCAGTTCTGTGCTCTAATGGAAAAGTCAGAGAAAATGGACATCTAGAGCCACTGCCAATGTGTTATCCCTTTCAACACATGAATAAAGGATTATGGATTTGGCACATACAAATATAAATATCTGAGCTTATTGACAATGATCAAAGTACAAACCAACAGTGCAAAGAGCCTTCCAAAGATAACTGGCTTTTTGTGGTCATTTATGCATATAGCTATAAATCCTGACCTGTAAGTGTGTATCTTGTGTGCTGCGTGGGAGGAAAAGTGTGAAAAGTCTAGGCAGACTTGCTCCACAAAGGAATCCTATTCTTTAGTGACTACACCAAAAATCACCCATGACAGTGCAGAATGGACAGAGCTTTTGAAACAAATTTGTTATTTATTAACACTCAATAGTTGAATTTATTACATGTAAAAATCTGACCAGCCAGATGGTCTATATCACAAAATAAACCTTGGAAGGGTGATGATGACCCCAACATGAAACACCCTGAAGGGGTTTACTATGAATACATTTGCATGAATATTATATTATTATTTCATTAAATATTATTAATGACAGCTCAATGTCACTGTGGACAAAGCACATCAGATCGCCATGTAATAAATTTATATTTAAAGTAATATTTTCTATATATTTTTATTCAGTATTACACTAAAAAATGCTTATCCAATAATTAGTCAACATCTGTTTTAACAATCTAAATTGAGTGTGACATTCAATTATGACATATCACACTCAATGTATTAACAAGGTGCACATTAAATGGATCTGCTTTCAGTTGCACAATAAATATTAATGATGTTGTGAGGTTGCACATCTAAAACAGTTGAAATCATGATAACCGACAAGTTATTTGAAGAAAGCTGATATAACCAGAAACTACAGTAGCAAGACCACCTTCTTTAAAGCAGAGCTTTAAAGAAAACCTCTTGCTATTAAAGACAATAAAGACCTCCTGCTAAGTCAATATGGATGATACTAACTATAGGAACACTCTAAAAAATTCTAGGTTGAGTTTTTGGGGTCATTTTTTGGGGTTATTTTTTTCAGTTTTTGGGTAGTTTTTGTGTTACCCAGCTCCTGGGTCAAATGTAACAACCCAGTGTTTGGGTTGTTTTGCAGCTCCTGGGTCAGACATAACAACCCAATGTTTGGGTAGTTTTTGTGTTACTCAGAATCAGATCCTGGGTCAGACGTAACCCAGCGGTTGAGTTATTTATCGTGGGGATTTTGCGTCTTCTCTTCACGAGAGAGCTGTCCTAAGTGCCATTGAATTGATGCATTCTTCGGTAAAATACAGGTTTGTGTACATTTTATTTTATCTATAAAATCGTTACTGTGCTATATATCGTTCAATTTTATGCAGAGCAACATACAGGCGTGCAGTGTGAATCACCTTTAACGAGTGTCGCGGTCTTTTCGCGTGATGGAAGAGCCTGATGCTTTGCTTTGCATAAAATAAACGATTTTATTCATAAACGTACAGAATAGGCAGGTTATGGAGTCACAGCATGTTTCGGCTAGAGTGAAACGCAGGCTAACGTCTGTTAGCAGTTCCCCACCGAACACGACTCCAGCTCGGGCACGAGAACCAGCGCCGTTACGGTGGAAACAGAATAACAGAGACTGGTCGATTACATGTGAATTACTTCTGTTTAATGTTGAATTTTTCTACTAATGTTTGTTAAACAAGTTTAAATATAGGCAGAATGTATAGCCTATTAAAAACGATATAAACAATGCTGTAAATGATAAATAAAGGAAAACAAAGGAAGTTATCATGCAAACCAGTGGTTGTGTAGAGTATTTTAGAAAAGTTTAGAGGATTTAAGTTAATCTGTAAACATTATTTAATGTATGAAGTAAAAAATAAGCTAGTAATATAGTAAAAATTAATAAACCCATTAGCTGGGTTAAATGAACCCATTATGCTGGGTTAAATAAATAACCCAATTTGCTGGGTAAATGTAACCCAAGATGGGTTCTGTCCTATATTTACCCAGCCCTTGGTTTAATAACAACCCAAATTGGGTTGTTTTTAACCCAGTGTTTTTTAGAGTGAAGGAAGGAAGGAAGGAAGGAAGGAAGGAAGGAAGGAAGGAAAGAAAGAAAGAAAGAAAGAAAGAAAGAAAGAAAGAGTTTACATAAATGATTTGCCAAAAATGTGCAAAGCTCTGACATACCCATAATTTCATGAATAATCTTGTAAACACATTAGTAGTAGTAAATCATTCTAAATAGATGAATGTACTTGGATAAAAAGAATGTTTTGGGTTTACTGAGCTATTGAGTCTAAAGAAAAAAAGGGAACCGAGTATGGGATGAATGTTGTTGTTCTTGAAAGCAGCACAAATTTTAATGATGCAGTTACTCATTTATTGCAGTCGGCGGTTTCACAAGCTCACTAGTCATTTACTTTGAGATTAGATAAATGTTTTTTAATTACCTTGTTGGCCTCTCTTGATATTGAGGGTCAGCTTTTGAAAATGAATCTTTGCACTGGTGAAGATTTTTCAATGAACTTCTCTAATAAGAGAGATTAGAACACATCAGCAGCCTAGCTTGTTAGATCATTTAAATAACATCGAACAAGACACTTTGAGTAAAAAAGATGAATGCGAGTAACAGGATATGATCCAACAGGAATTTAAATTTATTATGTACCATCATGGACGTTGTGCTACTTGAACTGTTTACAAGACGGCCATGAAAGAGACTGGAAAGAGAAGAGTGTTTTTCCTTATACTTTCTTAAACTGATTTATATTCATACTTTTTCTCAACTAAGTCTTATGATTTCTTTATTGACATGAATCATCGGATAGTGACAAATGTCTTTTATAACTTTAAAAAGCTAACAAGATTGCAGATTAGCTGCATATTTAAGACAGTCACAGAGGGCATGAACACATCAAATGCATAAGAACAAATATTCACAGGAGAACCCACAAATAGCTCTATTGCACAAAAATTTAAAATATGCAGAAATGACGAATAAAACCTGGCACTGTTTAATTCATGTAAAATCTGGTACTATTCAGTAACATAATCCTTTAATTGCTTTGATTTATGTGAAAGCTGTTTTTGGAGTACCAACAAAAAGGGTCTTTGCTAATCTACCATTTCTCACACACACACACACACACACACACACACACACACAAACACACGTCATACAGACCTTGCAGACACCATGAAGGGTTTTGATCTCAGCATGTTATACAAAATGACCTGAATGCAGGATAAATACATAAAGACAACTTTTACTTAGACCAAAACCACAGGAAAACATATCACAGAAAAAGAGTCATAGATACATTTGGCCTATAGTGGGTAAAATACGCTACACCCATTTAAAGCCCAAAACTTGATTAACAAAAACTGGATGGTGACCAAAGTGATATTTTAACTGTGCTGCATAGCTCTGGAAAAATATCTACAGTGGTGTGAAAAAGTGTTGGCCCCCTTCCTGATTTCTTATTTTTTTGCATGTTTGTCACACTTTAATGTTTCAGATCATCAAACAAATCATAGTACAACAGATCAGCCAAATTGATTTTAAAAAGCAGAACTCATTAGCTTACATTTTCATTAGTATACATAAATGTGGAAATGGAGACGGTGGGCAGTGGATAAAGCAGGCCACTTCTAGAGCATAACTTCAGTTTAAGGAATTCTGAATGTGTGTGTGTGTGTGTGTGTGTGTGTGTGTGTGTGTGTGTGTGTGTG
>NW_015644861.1:784738-827492 GCF_001515625.1 Sinocyclocheilus rhinocerous
TGTGTGAGAGAGAAAAATCAGCCCATGAGAACTTTAGGAGTAAAGAGGATTAGTTCCAAGTTGGGGATGAATTGGGAATTGGTGGGAGAGGAACTGGGAATTTAATAAAGAAAGAATCTAAGAAGTGCTGATTCATGACAATAGAGATTACACATGCGGTCGCTGGAGTACACATTCAGTGGTGGTGTGCGGTGGAAACGTCTTATTGGTTGGTTTTAGTTTGATAAATTCATGTCCTAGTTTCACTTTATGTTTACATGATTTATAGTTAGTTATATGCAACACCATTTTCCTTACATTGTCAACAGGCAACCAATACTATAATGTTTTTGATGTGACTAAAAGTGATCAGTTGTTTACTCTTAATTATTGCATCAATTTGACCCATTCAGGTACATTTTCAGGATGGTTGCGAACTTGATAGGCTGGCATTATCCCATTGGCAGGGTTATGAACGAATCAAAGCACGATTGAGACACTTCCTCCTTTTCACATAATGGAAAAATGCAGACAAAATGACATGCACCTCCATTGTGCAAATGTGCCATAGTTAAAACATAAAATACAGTAATTAAAAAGGGAAAAAAAATACGTAGATAAAAATTGCTGTTTAGTACTATGTATTATTATGAATGTGCTGGTGGTTAGAAATAAATATAATTAAATATTCTGCCTTATGTTACTTTTATTTAAATAAATATTATTTAATAATAAATATTATTTAATAATAATATTATATTAATTTATAATGTTACAAATTTATACTAAAAAATATTATTTATTAATTTATTTAAATAGATCTGTTTTTATATTTTGAATCTAATAAATCAATGGCTATATGGTCAAAAAAATTTAATCCCTGACTGAAATAAATAAATAAATAAACTTATTTCAGACCAAATGTATAAATATCAACAAAGGGCTATTGAATATACTTTTTTTGCTATATTACCCATGATTACTTTTGATTGATTAACTCATCTGGATTCTTCAAGTAGACAAATAATATAAGTTCAATATAAGTTGAATAAAAATTGTACAGTACAGTAATGAGTACTTTCGAGAATAATGAAAAAATTAATATAATTAAATTAAAATTAAAAATTAAAATAAAATAAAATTGTAAAAGGTGTGAATGCATTATGGTAATGTTCATTTTTATAGTAAAACAATTACATTTCAACTTATATTGCAATGTAAAATAATAATAATAATAATAATGGCCCTTAAAATAGGCCTCATTTTGTCAGGCTTTTTTTTTTTTAATCTGGAGGTGATATTTTACCTTCAGATATGGTATGCAATAAAACACAATATTAAATCTTCAACTTTCAACAAAATTTTTCTATGTTAACATGATAACTGTACTGTTACATTCCCGTATAATACAACACAAATGTATAAAGATCAATAAAAGGCTAGTAAATAGAGATAGTTTTTGCAATGTCACATGCAATGCCTACTTTTTAATGATTAACTTCTCATCTTAGTTTTTCATGCAGGCACTGTCTCACTTGCCTCCTATGAGAAAACACCCCTGACACATATATACACACATAAAGAGCTGCCACCTGCTCCAGCTGTTACCAATTATGTTAAAATCAAGTTATAGAAAGTATCCCATTTCTCCCTTAGTAAATCTGAAAATGCTGAGTTATCTGAAGGTTGTGTGCGAGCGCATTCACACGGCGTGTCAATTCGTGAGAGTGTTTGTGTGGCTCGCTGACCACAGACAGATACATGATACCCATCCAGACGATTCCAGTGAGAACTCAAGCAGACAACTGCTGACATTTGACACTTCCACATCCACGCCCACATACATTAGAGGCATATGATACCACAGGACTCATGCCAACCTGATTAACAGAGATCCATTTCCCCCACAGCTGTGGCCACCTGTAAACTAGAAACTGTCGACGCTATCATTGAATAGACTGATGAGTTTCTATGTGTGAGCGAGAGGGAGAGAGACAGGGTTGTTATGCAACAGTTTTCCAGTTTCATTTTTCTTGGCAAGTCACCCACAGCTTCTTTTAAACATTAGCAGAAGCCTATTATTAAATTCCCATTTCACAAACCATATAATAACAACATAGATACTAAATTTAAAAGTGGCCGATGCTTTATATAATATATTATAGTGTGATATAATCACAGTGTGAAAGTTATTTGTTCTAAAAATCAAGATAAATAGGCAGAATCTGCCAAAATAATATATTCAGGTTATATTAAACCACAGAAGCAAAAGAAAACTTTTTTTTTTTCACATTATAAAAAAATATAATTTGAAAAGACAAGAAAGGCCATTTTTAGGACCATTAAGATTTTTTTTTATTTTTTTTTATTATTATTCCATTATTTTCATTACAAAATTTTCATTACTGTAACACAGAAAATTGTTATAAATTAAACAGTAAAATATTTATATATTGTAGTCATGTTTGTTGTACTGCATATCATTTATTCTGTTCTTCTTCTTTATTCAGTTCTTATTCTGTAGTAATTAGAACCATTGAGTACACTACAAATGACCAAAAATAAAATAAAATAAATCAAGAAATGAAATATGTGTATTCATTATAGGAATTTTGCTCTAAAAAGATGTTGCAATGCAATGCAATGCAATGCAATGCAAAAAAAAAATAATAGTGGCCCTTGTCTTCATGCTAAAGTTTTTAATATTTTCATAATATTATATTTTTTGATATATCTTTTGATTTGTAGGTGATATATTTCCTAGATATAACACGCAATAGCACACAATTTTAATATGCTAACCTGATTACAAACCCCTACAGTGCATAAGGGTTGCTTCATTAAATTGCTGTAGTACGTACTTAAAGGAAATAGTATCCAGCTTCACATGGCTTCCAGTAAGAGCCAACAGTAATCACTCACACCACTTTCTCTACAGGAAAACTGAATCAGAGCACTTAAAGGTTCAGAAAACAGGATTTTCCGTGCTCCCTAAACCATTTATGGAAACTAAGTTGCATAAACAAAATCATAACTGAACTGACATCACAACCATGAGCATTAGACCACCTGACTTTACATAAACACTCATTCAGTATTAAGCAGCTCGGTGTGACTCATTTAAGAGCTTAGCCAATCATAACAAAAGTCATTTATATATAGTTTAAAGGTACAGTACAGTAGCTAAAACAGTCAAAGAGAGTGTAGAAAATAACACTAGAATACCATTTTTTTGGTAAAAGAAATAATAATTTCTCATGTTGGGTCATGAAACATGCCTGCAAAGTTTTGACACTCTGTTGTGGAATGTGCATATGTGCATGCAAAATGTACGATTATGATGAATGTTGGTCAATTTGACCCACAATTTCATGGTTAACGACAGCTGAACAGTCCGCCCTATCTCCTTAAAAAAATGTATGTATTTTTTTGTTTTCAATTATTTTATTTGTAATTATTTTATTTTAATTTATTTTATTTGTAATTATTTTATCTATTTATATTTATGCATTTGGCAGATGCTTTTAATCAAAAGAAATGTACACTGCATTAAAGGTAAAACATTTATTAGTTAAAGCACGTTAATTTTACTGGGAATCAAACCCATGATTTTGGCGTTGCTAGTGCCCTACTACCTGATCTTCACAAAAACACACACACAAACACACACACACACACACACACACAAAATTAATTAAATTAAAAATAGAAAATATTTGCACAAACAAATGTTTCAAAAATAGTTAAATATGGTTTTAAAAACCTGTTCTCGTGTTTATTTTTGTTGTAATGTGTGAGAAATGTTAACATTAAATGTTTTTATTTTATTTTATTAATTAATTAATGAATTATTATTATTATTTATTTTTTTTACTGTGTGATTTTTGATGAATTGTATTGAATCCAATTAGGGTCAATTTGACCCACAAACTCAAAATCATACTCAGAACTTCAAACAAAATACAAGGGTTAAAGAGACTCATAATTATTAAATTTATGTTAAATATATGTTAAAAGGACTATGTTGTATTTTCAAATGAAAACTGAATGTGTTTTTCCTTTCCACTGTGCTACTTTTCCATTGTTTTTCTGTGCAAACACACACTAGACATGTTTGATGGTTGTGATCTTTTACAGTGTCTCATGCATGACACAGCGTTCTAAAAACACATTTCTAATGTTAAAAGAAGTTCAACTTTTAAAAAAACACGTCTCAAGATCTTGCGTTTTTTACCCATCCCACTGCCCGTGTCTTTGCTTTGAAAAACGTATTCTGTGTGAACCAGCCCTTAAGCATGTGGTAATTGGATATCAGTTACATCAGCATAATATGTCTTTTTGAGCACTGCAACTGCTAAAGGACACAAACACACACACACACAAAATTTAGATTTTTGAACACTAAGTCTGTCCAGCCAATGCTGTTGTTGTTGTCTCAGTTCACCCTCTGTTTACCCTCAACGTTCATGTCCTTCTCCTTTCTTGCACTCTGTTGTAGATAACCCTGTGTCCGTCCATTCTCCTTCGCTTGTAAACCGCAGCCTAAGTACACTGATAGTGTCTAACAAAAACTCACACACGTACACTCTACCTCTCTCCCTCTGCCGAACTCATAGAGGCGGCTCATTTATCTCAATGAAGACTGATAACAAGTCTCTCTCCTATCACACCAATCCTCTCTCTAGCTCTTTTTTCTTTTGCTCCTTCTTCCATATCTCATTCAGGTTAAGTGGTGGGAGGCTGGATGCTGAGAATACACCTCTCTTCTGCACTTCTCTCACTTTCTCTCTATCTCTCTCCTTCATTTCTCTGAATCAATGACTTTCTTCAGTTGGATTGTGAAGGTCTTAAAGTGATAGTTCATTCACAAATGACAGGTCTGTCCTCATGTTGTTGTTCCAAACGCATATGCATTTCTTTCTTCCATGGAACATAACATGAAACATTTTGAAGGTCCCATTAGTTATTCTGTAAAAGGATTGTCATTTTAACAGTAAAATACTTAAGAATTGCTACCGTATAAACAAGTTAATTGGTTAACTTTGTATTTTTACAGAATTCTGTATTTTTACAGAATTATTGACAGCACCACACCTTGTTCCCTTTCATTATTTTTTGAAAAAAATATTCTTCATAAACTTTAGTTGTTACAGTTTTCCATGCAATTCTGAATGCTAAAATAACCTTAAACTTACACACTTTGATGCAAAAGTACAAGCAGAAATCTAAACAACTCAACTCAAACAAACAAAAAACTGAAAATCAATCAATTACAGCACAAAAATTCAATCATGCCACTGTGCCCCTATCCTGTAGCCCGAGGCGACCAATTACTGTAGGATACATGGTCAACAAATGCCAAATATTTCAGTCTATACACTCGATTGGTCCAAAAATGGCTTTAAAATATCCATGGCAAAAAAGTGGGGTTATATTCAGACAGTAATGTTCCAGAAGCTATGTTATACTGTGAACACAGTCATGTCTTTTAGGAACAATGTGCAAAAAATTATTACAACGCAATACTGATAATTTATCAAATGCTATCTTTTTTTTTTTTAGAAGATACTAAGTGTGCCGGGCAAGTAAACACCAGAACGTGTTCTTGACATTATAACAATGCACAGAAGGTGCATTGACTTCAGTAGACACTTTATTTACCATTATTTATCTTTTCCATCGTTGTATTTCATATCTTCACTTTTACTTTTGGCACACAAAAGCTTTGGAATGCATAAATAGGCTACAATCCACCCCTTTCCCAAAAACCTACTTGGGCACACACAGCCAGACGCAAGCACACAAACCCACACTCAGACACCAGTCTGCTAGTGTACTAATACTCTTAGAAATAAGTCTACCATCACAGCATCTAATTTAGCATTAGCAAAGATTAGCCCTCAACTCCAAGCTAAAAGTGCGTCATATATCCTGTAAACTTGAGAGAACCCAAAACACATTATAAAATGTGTTTGCCTGAAGATTATCCGCTATAGGAGCTAAAATTACCCTCTGAGTGTGTTCTTTAAGAAAAACATACTTGTAGCTTGCTTCTGCTCACTTCGCAAATCACACATCATGCTTCTAAGCAGGATGCTGACTAATATAAACCTTAGTTTCTGATAACATTCCGTTTTTAAAATAGGAACTATACACATATATTCATTAAGATCTTGTTTTTGAAAGAAGTCTCCCTGTAAACTTGAGAGAACACAAAACACATTATAAAATGTGTTTGCCTGAAGATTATCCGCTATAGGAGGCTAAAATTACCCTCTGAGTGTGTTCTTTAAGAAAAACATACTTGTAGCTTGCTTCTGCTCACTTCGCAAATCACACATCATGCTTCTAAGCAGGATGCTGACTAATATAAACCTTAGTTTCTGATAACATTCCGTTTTTAAAATAGGAACTATACACATATATTCATTAAGATCTTGTTTTTGAAAGAAGTCTCTTAGGCTCACAAAGGCTGCATTTATTTAATAAAAAATACAGTATAGCCTAAACAGTACTATTGTGAATGTTATTTCAATTTTAAATAACTGCAATTTATTTCTGTGATTTTCAGCAGCCATTACTCTAGTCTTCAGCGTCACATGATCCTTCAGAAATCATTCTAATATACTGATTTGTTGCTTCATAAGCATTTCGGTAACACTTTATTATAGGGACATTTCTCACTATATAGTTGCTTATTAGCATGCCTATTATTAACATATTGGCTGTTTATTAGTACTTATAAAGCACATATTCTGCATGACCATATTCTACAGTACATCCCTAATGCTCCCCAATCCCTAAACTTAACAACTACCTTACTAACTATTAATAAGCAGCAAATTAGGAGTTTATTGAGGCAAAAGTCATAGTTAATGGTTTGTTAAAGGAGTATTTCACTTCCAGAATAAAAATTTCCTGATAATTTACTCACCATGCATGTCATCCAAGATGTTCATGTCTTTCTATCTTCAGTCGCAAAGAAATTAAGGATTTTAAAGAAAACATTCCAGGATTTTTCTCCATATAATGGACTTAGATGGTGGCCAAAGGTCCAAATTGCAGTTTTAATGCAGTTTCAAAGGGCTCTACACGATCCCAGCAGAGAAATAAGGGTCTTATTTAGTGAAACGATACTTTTTAACCACAAATGCAAATCTTGCATCTTTTCACTTCCAAAAGATGAGGCTGCAAAGAATCAGTGGTTCAAATTATTTTTTCCACTGTACCACAGCAGTACAACCCCAATCTCGTTTTGTGTTCCCGTCATTTTACTGATGACTGCTTCTCTAATCTCGGGGAGTTCAACGTGGGATTGGCATTAAAACATTAAACCAAACATGAATAATACCTCAAAATGAATGGTTTGTTAGGTGAGGTGTGCTATTACTTTTCTAAGAAATCAAACTTCACAATTTTCACCTGGTAGACAATAAAGCAGGCAAGAAAAAAAATCAACAAAAAAGCTTAGCAAAACCATGATTTGCTACTCACTAATCAATATTTTTGCTCAATTTTAACAGAAGAAAGAGACTATAAATTGCACTGATCAGAAACTAGTTCTGTATTATGTCAAATGTAAAAAGCATACATACTTAAAATGAAAAAGCTCTCTAACACACACTTGTGTGAATTTTGTGGGACCTTAGACATGTTGGTCTTCAGTTAAAGAAGATATTTAGACATTCTTCTTTACATACATTCAGACTATTCTTTATCTGATAACAGTTCCTAGGTCGATTGGGCCAAACATGAATGTAAACATGGCCAAGATCCCACCTTTCCAAAACAAAAGAAGGGGAAAACATTGCCCTGAACAAGCTGAGCAGAATCACGGATGAGTGAAATTGGTTCATATCTGCATCTTAAGCAGGTAAACGGTCTGCTCGCTCTCATCTCTTTATAGCCTCCATCTTTTGTTCCGTCCTGTATGTGTGTGTGTGCTTTTGTGAGCGTGTGTTCATATATGTGTAAGGTCTGATGAGATAACTAGAGGAGAAGACACCTGGAGCCATGAACTGATGCATGACGAGAAGCACGTTTCACACCAACACGCAGTAACACAACGCAAACCAACCGTACTGTGATAGCGCATACTCAAACATGCATTTTCATGTCACCATTTAGATAAGATTCTAATGAAATGGACTTGTGTGAGAGAGGCACAACACCAACAAGACCATCAGACCAAAATGGATTTTAGGCTTGCATAAACTATTAGTCAGATATGCAATTTTGTTCCAACATTGAAAAATGAAGACTTGAGAACAGAAAGGAATAGCAGTTTATACAATTCATTGTCAATTTTTATTTTTTTAGTGATGCATTAAAATGAAAATTAAATAAATAAATAAAATAAAATAATCTTTTGTAAAGGATACAGAAAATTTATTAATTTTAATAAATCGAATTAAAAGTCAATGTCATAAATGGCGTGTAGTCATTAAAATTAGAAAGCAGTCATCTTGCAATTTTTAACAATCCTGGCATCCACCAGTTTAGTTTGCTCCGGGTTCTAAGCAAGAGGATTGATCATGGCAGAGGCTGCGTCATGCAACAATTATTTTATTAACTTTGCTCACTCACCATATTAATAATTAAAGCGCATGTTGTGTTGGGATTTTTGGATTCCAACTGAGATTTCTGCATCAAACTGTGGAAATGAATTCAGAAATGTTTTTACTTATTTTTATAGTTAAATATTAAATATGTCAAATATTAAAATTAAACATTAAAAACAAACTAAATTCTTACATTTATTTTTTATGTTCTTAAATGTCTTAAATGTGAAATACATTTATATTTATGCATTTGGCAAGAGATCCAAACCCATGACTTTAGCGCTGCTTACACCATGATCTACCAGTGCAAATACAAGATGAAATATGTTTAAAAATAAATAAAATATTCTGCTTTTGTAATACTGTATACCAGATTAGTATTATATAAAATATCTAGTAGCAGTATCGGCCTACTATATTTTCAAGCTACTATTTTAGCTTTTATTTTATTTTATTTTTACTTTATTTTATTTTTATTTTAGCTTTTTAATGTCTATATGTGTGTGTGTATATATATATATATATATATATATATATATATATATATATATATATATCATACACAGTATATACTGTATATGAAACAGCTAAAAATATATATATTATATATATAATAAAATGAATTTTTTTATATATTTCATTGTTTATTCTGTCATTTTCTACCTCTCTCCCTACCCTATATCTTTAATGTATCATAAAGAGCATAAAACATATTTTCAAAAATTAACACTGTCACAAACATCAAGACAAATCCCAAACATTAACTATAAAAAGAAAATGTTAAACTTATATATGAACTACTCAATGTGAGAAAATTGAATTGATCTAAAATATTCTCCAAAGGGCCTATAAACATATACTTG
The DNA here is from genome assembly GCF_001515625.1 of Sinocyclocheilus rhinocerous. Taxonomy (NCBI): domain Eukaryota; kingdom Metazoa; phylum Chordata; class Actinopteri; order Cypriniformes; family Cyprinidae; genus Sinocyclocheilus; species Sinocyclocheilus rhinocerous. Next base: position 794,142 of record NW_015644861.1, read on the forward strand.
CATCCACACACACACTTACAAACAAAACCACCTGGTGAAGAACAATTTCAATCAACATGAACATCTGTTCAATGAGCATCATGTCAAAAGAACAAATAAGCATGTGGACCCAAAGACCCCTTCATATTCTGCTCAAACACACACTCTTTCTCTCTCAAGACTCATATTTGGATAACACACACTCCCAATTGTTTGTGTGCTGACTGCAGAAGTGTTACCCCAACAGATGATACGATGCACAGAAGCATCATTCCCAAATCAAATGCTTGCTGTTGGTTTTATTACAGTTATAATGTGTTTTCTCCTCTTACGTTTTTTTTTTTCAGTTCCTTTTCTTTCTTGTCAAACATCAAGCCCTCCCTCATCCCACACTTTTGTGTTCAACATCACTACACATAAGGGCTAAAAATTCAGAGCAAAAATTATATCAAACCAGTCAATAATAAAAATAAATAATAATAATAATAATAATAATTAATTATCCAAAAATATGGCAAAACATTGCTGGTTACTGAGAGAGAAAAGAAACAGATTGTTGTTTTTTCCCCCCTTTTTATAAATGAAATAAATAAATAAATCTTGAGAAGTTCATGTCATGGATTTAACTATGTGTCGGTCCCAATACGCAATTAAACAAAAATAATGTAAGTAAAGACCGCTTACATTTGTTTCAAAGTAAATTAATGGTAATCAATTGATGTTTATAAATTTTTTTATTGATTTAAGTCATATTAATGAAACATTGATGTCACATTCATGTCATTAACATCATAAGTTGTAATCACTTATATGACTTGTATGCTGTAAGAACCATAACTATTCAATTTTTATAATTTTGAGAATATTTTACTGAAAATCTCAGTTCATTCAAATAGGGCATTCTTTAAAGCTTGTCAGAGCAAAGAATGTTTAATCGAGGATCAACAGATGTATGGTCACGAGTGTGTATTTATCAGCTTTATGGCACACCCAATCAGAATTTATAGTCTGAACTATTTTATAGAAGTTATGAGCTATTTTTAACATATTTTATGCCTGTTTTTAACCATTACATAATGTTACATTACATACATAAGCTGTTTTAGTACAAATGAGAGATTAAACATTTGTTTATTATAAATATTATATATAAGATTGCTGTCACAGCCCCCAAACAAAACTTTTGCTTTGTTCATTTATCCCATATTTTCCCTTCCATTATAAATGCAAATGCACATGTGACAAGCTTAAGTTAGTGCAATTAAACTTGATGGATGTTCCCTCTCTCTCATCTGTGTGTGTGTGTGTTGGGGATGAAAGAGATCATTAGTGAAATTCTCGGATTCTTAACGAGATTCTCAGTCTTACGCAGAGCGCCCTTAATATTGGTGTGTACCTCAACCAACAGTTGCACAATCAGCCTCTCAATTCATTTTCTCAAAATGAATTGAGAAAATGAATTGAGCACTGTAAACCTCAACCTACCTTAATCACAAACACATGCACAAGCGTGAGCGCACAACAGATTTGAATATGCAAAACCAAACCAAACATGACAAGCAAAAACCTTCTTGTATGTATGTATGCTCTTACGGTGAAAGAGGGGCAGAGATGTGGCATAAACAAATTAAAGATATTGTAATCAGTGCAACACTGTAAACACTGTGATTACAATTAGATGCTCTGTAAACAAAGCACTTGCCTATTTACTTTACTGAATCTGCAGGCTATGTGGCGCTGCGTGCGTTTCGTGCGCAAATACACAATCACAGACCAGGAAGGCAAGCAGAGGATAAACTATCAAACAGCTGATCATGGTGACTCTTGGATTAGCTGGCTAATTGTGAATGGAATTTTGCCAGATTAAAATTTGTGAATGATTAATTGTGCAGTTTATGCTAGGGACACAAATGAGACCTTAAAGTCGTTGCTAAAAAGAACATTATGTTGTGTATTTGGTGTAATGCAATGTGTTTATGCGGACTTGCTGAGGAGAGGTGTGTAATTACCTTTCAGAATGATCAGGTTTAAGAATTCCAGAAATCCTTAGCAACCGTGAACCAGTGAATTGCACTGACACTCTCTATCTGTCATCTACCAATCTCAATTTGTTTCTTACAAACACTAAGCTTTTCACTTTCCAAGACATTAATTGATGGACTGGAGTTCTGTGGATTATTGTGATGTTTTTATCAGCTCTTTGAACTCTCAATCTGACAACACCCTGCAGAGGATCCATTGGTGAACAAGTGATGTTATGCTAAATTTCTCCAAATCTGTTCTGATGAAGAAACAAGCTCATTTACATCTTGGATGGCCTGAGAGTGAGTGCAAAAAATGCTCATTACTAAGGTGCAAATTGGCTAGTTTTGATATCAAGGGATTCTACATCCCAAATGAATCTAGCTGACTCCTTTGGGCCACTTTCACAGCACCTGTGCGCATATCCAGATAGCAAATTAATTAGAGGCCAGATCAAAGAGATTACATTTCTACGTTTTAGTAAAAGATGGCAGGACTGTGTTCATAGACCTTTTAACAAAATTGCCAAAAAAAAAATCAATTACACAATTTAATTAACATACTTATTTATTTATTTTTTTTTATCAAAGGAAGCTTTGCTACTATTGCCTTTGTTGAACCACCACTAGTCTATATAGGTATTTGTCATTGAAATGTACATTTACTAGACGTGTAATGGTACACAGAAGTCACGGTTAAGTTACCTTGGTTTTGGGGTCACGGTTCAATACGACGTATTCAATAACAGGAAATTTATTTTTTCATTTATTTTGAACAGACAGTAGTGCTGCATACATGAGCATGAGAAGTTGTTTTTTATTTGAATGAGCTTGTATAATTTCAAGATTTAAAGGATTAGTTCACTTCCAGAATAAAACATTTCCTGATAATTTACTCACCCCCATGTCATCCAAGATGTGCATTTCTTTCTGTTTTCAGTCGCAAAGAAATTTAAGTTTTTCAGGGAAACATTCCAGGATTTTTCTCCATAAAATGGACTTAAACGGTGGCCAACGGGTTGAAGGTCCAAATTGCAGTTTTAATGCAGCTTCAAAGGGCTCTACACGATCCCAGCCGAGGAATAGGGGTCTTATCTAGTGAAACAATAGTCATTGTATAAAAAAATATATATATATACTTTTTAACCACAAATGCACGCCATTTTTGTTTTGGGTTGGTGCGTAGATCGTCTCTTCTTCTGCTCTTTCCTGTTGTGACGGTTGGCGTTGCATTACTGCATGCGCCCCTTCTGGATTTATTGCCCATGACTGACTGTCTTCGTCGTGTGACTGCATGAACTGAACCGTGACGTGGGATGGTTCGGGACGAATACATGTACCGTTCCACCCCTGACATTTACCAAAACAAAGAATTCTGTTAACAAATTTCCATTACTTAAAATAATCAACCCCAAACCAGAGTCCAAAGAAAATGAGATTGCAGAATTCTTCAGGAAAACCACTGACTTCCAATATTGAGTGAAATTGACATGTTTAACATTCTCTGGAAGCTCTCCGGAGAGCTGAACTAGAAGCACAGAGATGTCCTAGTTTGGAAGTTCTCAAAAACAAACAATTGGAGCGTCTCTGAAAGTTTCCCCCTCCCTCTCTCCCCATCAGGCTTTGCATGCAGGTCCCTGGTTCCACAACTACTATCAAAGCCCTCAACCACAAATTAGTCTTCTGAGTTGATGGATAACACAGGAAATATTTAATACAAACCAGGAGGAGGAAAACTGATACATAATATTTTATCCTATAATAATTTTTCATATAATATCAGAAAATAATGGTCATACATGATATCAAAACTAAAAGAAAACTGTATTTTCAAACCATCAATTTGTCTTTGTCTTATTATCCAATGTAAAAAAATCAAGTAAAAGTCAAGTATCTTAAAAACATGTACATCTTAAGTCAACTTGACTATACATGTTTTTTTTCCTAATTAAAAAATGGTTTACACAAAATTTGTCAAAACTGTTTAAAATATTTAATACACTCACAAGAATTTTCTTTAAACCTATAAAAAGCATGAAATTGGCTCAATATGTTACATGATCACATGTGCAAATGCAAAAATGTGAACAAAAACCTACTGCTATTCAGTAAATATTTCCATAGGCATGATTCCACTTCATAACCACAGAAATACAGGTACTTAAAATTATTTTATTCATACCACACAGAAGGCATATGAAGCAAATAAAATGGCTGACTGGACATGTACGTGTGCACCAATGCAAGCAAACTACAATAAATACAATTCATACATTTCATTATCAGTCAGTCTCACGCCTCATTTAACGAAAATGCTCTCTTTGTGTCTAAAGAAACTTGCTTCTGTTGCTCACAGTGAAGGGACAAGAAAACAATTGTTTATGCATGCTCTGGGACACTGGGACTCCAGACTAAAGTCTCAATGAATTAATTGCATACGATACATGAGTCTTACACTTCCTCATATAATGCAGCTGCCAATTAATTTCAAGCATATTCATAGAATGCATGTTCCAAATTGAACATGCGTGTGTGTATGTATGTGTATAAACCATCAAACCCCACAAATCATCAAGATTGCTCCCAGCTTGAGCATATGGTTAATTCATGAGATGAAGCATGGTGAAAATGAATTCTGATTATCATTATTAGAGCAACACATGTTTATTTAATTGCATTTGTGAATAATAAGGCATTTCACAAATTGGTCTGCATATAAGTATATGCTAATTACTAGAGAGGTAATATGAATAAACAGGTGCTTGAAAGACTTAATAGAAAGTGTCTGTGTGTGAGAGTGTGTGTGTGATGATACACCAAACAGCCATAAATATTATGAAGGCAGAAACACAGAGAGAAAAGAGAAAAAAGAGTGTGAGGACGCAAAACAAGTTGCAATTCACCCTCATTATGAAAGCACAGGTGTGCAAAGCTTCTAATATCTATTTAATATAATATTTTAATACAATTACAATACAATACAATTCTAGCTGTATTTAATTCTACTGAGAAGTCTTTTTGTATACTGTCTACAATAAGAAATTCTTCTAAGACAGCATCCTAATGTCATGGAATCTCATACGCGACAGATTTGGGACTCTAGCTCGCACAAAATGGCAGTCCTCACATGAAGAACACAGGAGACTCACAATTGATTCCAAGTATTAACGTGTTGCTAAGCTAACAAGTTCACATGTTAGTGATTCTTTTCAGTACTTCATTGCTGTGTAATTTTATTTAACATTTCTATCAACTTGGTCCACTATGGTGGCAATACATTCTACAACAGCCTAGCTACCTTTTGAAGCATCCTCCTCATTAACTTAAAATGTTGTTTAGGTAGGCAACTTCACTAGGTTTCGGAAATTGGAACAGAGTAATATTCCTGCTAATTTAGAGTCAATAAATTCAATCTAGGAGTCAATCTAATTTAACTGCTGACCTAAACTGAATTTTGTCGACAGAGTGCCAATAAATGCCTCGCTCTAAAGCCAAAAAGAGCATTTTGCACCAGATGGCATTCATCTGTCTGTACTCTAATTTATCTGAGAAGACTTTTGTTAAATCTTTAAGATTCGTGGTACTAGCCATCAAAAACAAACTCCTCCACATTTTGCCGCCTTCGGTTGACAGCCTTCATTACATTAGCTATCAAATTCATATTCTGACAGGTTGACAGAAATAAACAGAAATAAACCAAAAACAGAAAAAAGTAAATTAATGGGAGACAGATGAAACACATTTTAGTGACATGAGCGAGTACAGCTCGCAAAGATAGAAAAAAAATAATCGGTGGTGTTATGGGTATTTCATATCTGACACATTACTGAAACAGAGTGCTTGTGTGGGTGCATGGTAATGCCGTTAGCACCTCTGTTATTTCTTTATGCAAGTGAGGCCAAAAAGTTTAATTAACACACAATCAAATGTCACTAGTCTGACACAGCAATTATAACCATGGATCCACAATAATTGATTTAATGAAGAAAGAGATGGTGGGGTGTGTAAAGTGATCCAAGTTCATTTTTGTTTGTTTTTTCAGAAAATTGACTAATTAGGGGATTTTCAATCAGTATTTACTGAAGTAGTTGCTAATGACAAACATCATGAGTATATATATCAGGGGAGTTTTCCCCGAGGAGACAAAGCAGGCAGTGCCTCCTCAAAAAACTGGATCAGAAAATAATCCATACAAAAATAAAAGAATGCAAATATTACGAAATATGACATTGAGTATATAAATCACTTAGTTTTTCTAAAGTACCACTGTCCAACAGCAGTGGCTGAAGTTACAGCTGGAGGCCATGTCTCTCTTGCCTCCCTCGAGCCCACTGAGTTTTACTGTAATAGAGTGTGCGGTGGGTTTGGTGGGGGGAATGAATGGGGGAAAATCAAGTGAGAGGAGACAATGCCTCCTTCGTGATATGACTGGATATGATTGGTTCATCTGATAAATCCCACCTATTGGTTTTGTGTGTGTTACACGTTCATGAATCAGCCTCAATTAACAAAATGATGGCATTAATTGGGAAACTAATTATAGTAAAAAGTAAACAAGGATAGATAGGATGATAGATAGAACGTCAGCATGATTGAACTTTAGAATGACTGACAGACAGAACGACAGATAGATGGAAAAGATAGAATGATGGGTAGAACGACAGATAGATAGAACGATAGAACGATAGATAGATAGATAGATAGATAGATAGATAGATAACCATATCACCTCTTATAATACACGATGTTAAGATCTCTGTGTGTGTGTGTGTGTGTGTGTGTGTGTTTATCTTCATAAATGCACTGGATGGAGGGGTGGGTGAGTGAGTGAGTGAGTGAGTGAGTGAGTGTGTGTATGGTTGTCTATCAGCCAAAGAGGCACTCACACCTGGTGCTGGGTCTAGTGGGTCTCTCTTTCTCTCTCTGCATTTTACACACACACACACACACACACACACACACAGTCCACTTAATAAAAAGATGTTTTGAAATGGAACCAATGGACTGATTATAGCCATCTGAGACATAATCAAAATTTCAAAAACATGAATAAACATGCATGAGCTCCCACACATTAAAGAGTGACTCCAAAAGTAACTGTTTGGGCAAGATTGACTTTGAAATGTCTGGCACATCACACTGAGAAGGCTTGGATGCTGAATTCAACATGAAATAGTGTGTGCATGTACTTTCATAATGCAATATATTACTTTAATATTTTTTATTTCAAAACATTTTAAAATAAAATTTTCAGATTACCACAGTTGCCCAAAATAATGCTTAAATAGCTGATATTTGGTTACAAAATAACCTTTTTAACAGCCGCCTAGGTAAAAAAATTAAAATAATAAATAATAATAATAATGAAATAACCAAAAAGGAAAATAATTTTAGAGGCAGTTATTACGTTTTGCTAAAAGATTATGAAGCTTCTTCCTTTGGAAAAACATCCACCGATGAATCATGCATAATACAACTACAAACATTCATTCAGAAAGCAACAAGACTCAATTTTGATTTCTTGTTGACTTTAAGTGACAATTAAATTACGTATACTGTAAATATAGCCTTTTTCTTCGTTCCATGTCCTATATCCTTGCGAACATCACTCGAGTTATTTAATTCATTTACTGAGTCAGCAGTTAATAAATCAATAAATTAAGCAATAAATTAAACACAACTGATTTCAAAGGCTCATGGCTTTTGAGAGGCTGTGTCTGAAACTATAATGAGAGCAATACGTTTGTGTGTGTTTTCTTCCTTTTTAAGAGGTCAGTTACAATTCAAGGTGACCTATTTCTAGCGGTTATCTGACAAATTAAAAATGGTACCATGAAGCAACTAAGAAACAAGGTGATATCTGGACTGCAATCTAGAGAAAACAGCATACAGAATACGTGACCAATTTATTTATGAGCGTAGGCACAAATTGTCCAATTTAAATGTAACCTGTTCAATAAAAAGACAAGTTTATAGCTGGATGTTTATAGTATTTCTCACAGCGTAAGTGCATTACATAATTCTTTGTATGACACATTTAAACATGTTGTTGATTGAATTCCAGGCTATATGTGTTTCCCCCGCCAGAGTTGTCCATGTATCATATGGGCGTTCATTGATGAGGCAAGCTGGTTGTCATATGAGCCCTTTTACAGGCTGTTACAAGCTATCATTTCTTGAAAGAGCTAAGAATATACACATTAAACATATTTAAAGAGCTTTCTTCTTGTTTAACTTGTAAAAAAAAAAAAAAACGGCTTACACCAGCATAAATTTCCATGTTGGTCCAGGCTAGTTTAATGTGGTTACAGCTGTTTTGGTGCTGATCATTACTGTTACCCAGCAAAAAATACATTTTTAGTGAGGCTGGCTAACCAAGGGAGTATTTCTGGTTATATTGAAAACATTAGCTAGTTGACCAGCTATGTTAGCCCGTTTAGCAGGGTAGTATACATACCATGCTAACATCTAAATACCAATAACTATTTAGGAACATAACAGAGGTAAGAGTCGTACCCTTAGTTAGCACTAAAACACTGTGCCAAGTTCCTTATCGGGGACGAAGTGAGTTTGAATTTGTCTACATTTATCTACATGTAGGCTATTCATTTAGAAGTAGCTTTTATTCAAAGCAACTCAGAAATTGTACTATCATTTCCCTAATGGCAATATCACACTGGCAAAAACCCCAAAACAGTGAAATATTAGGCCACTAGTTTAAACTACAGTTTGAGCCTCAGTATGCAGTACTTGCTACTTTCATAACAACCCACCACGTTTCATTCAAGCAACATCTTCCTGTTCAAAATGGACCTGTCTTTACAGAAGGACATTTCAATGAGGTTGAATTTAGTCAATTTATTGTACAGAGAATGTAAGTGGGGTTATCTGCAGGTCAGTCGGTTCGTTTTTAAGATCGATTTTCTGCTCTAAACCAACTAGTGACAATGGGATTCCAAACCAAGAATAGCAAAAACAAAAATAACAAAACCTTCCAAAGCAACTTTCTATCACTCTCAATCAATGTTTGAGAATTTGAACCATTTAATTCAGTAAATGTCCAAAACATTTATTTAAAAAGTAAACCCACAGAAATGCAAAGCGATTAAACAGCTCAATTAATTACTTTATAACGACCCGACCCATAAAACTAATTTTCGGAGAAATAATTTGTTTTCAGCGGATACCAATTAAGCATTGATTGTGCATATTAAGGTCTACGCTTCATCCATTATGCCAGTATCAGTCACCAGCAGACAGACACACACAAACACACACACACATACAGGCCTCAACTTTATCCCTTCTCATATAGTTTACTAAAAAGCAAGCCTGTATTGTACCTACACAATGTGCTACTGTTCAGAATGAATATCCACAATGTCCAAGCTGCTCATTTTTTCAAAGACATGTTTCCAAAAAGCACCATAAAAGTGCTCCATACATTTCCAAGACTTCTGGAGTAGAACAATAGGTTTGTTTGATGAACAGACCAAATTTAAGTCATTATTCACTAAAAATCTCCTTTCAAATCAAATATTGGCATGTATTCAATTTAAAGCAAACACCTTTTCACACATTTTACAAAATAATTTATTTTAATAATTAAAAATAATCATTTGTAAACAGATTTTCTGATCAGTTTCTTCTGATTTGAAAAAAATAGTCCTGTCCAAAACTCACGCCACTAGTTAAGCCAAAAATTGATATGTCTCTCAAACAGAGCAATGTTGAAAGCATAAATTAGACACAGAAATCAGCCAACAAAGGACTTACACAGAGTTACATATTAAACTGGGATATGAAAAAGTATTTTAATGCTGAAAAAAAATGACACACAATGGGCCTCATTCATGAAATATTGTTACTAAATATTTGTATTGACAAATATTCATCATAAAACTGTCAGATTCAATTCAGTGCAACAATTTACGTAAGAATGGTTTCATTCTGCTTGTGTTTCATGAGGCCAAGTGAAGTCAAAGTTTACTACTCAATGTTTATTCATCAAAACAAACTCCTGTAGTGGGGATTTTCTATCTAATCCTTTATTGCGGTTGGAGGTTTGTTAGATTTAAGTCTACGCCATACAGTAAATAATATCACATTTACATTCCAGTGACATACTGTTTACAGCGGTATTGTGTTCAGCCCTGGTGCTTAGAATAAAGCGTGACTCATTGCTGAATATATTCACCATCAAGTAACCGTGCTGATTTGTGGCTCCACTACTTGAACCTTCTCACTTCTGCTAGCCAAAAAGAGGGCCAGCTTCCTCGTAGACAACAACCACAGTGTTCAATCAAAACACCACCATAAAACATCTATGAACAAATCTGCTGTTAAAGCAAAAGATAACTGGGATTGATCGCCTTTGGAGTCATTTTCTTACTGACTTACTCCACAGCACATGTTGCCCACAGCAGATCTTTGGCTGCAAGGTCATTTGTAAAACATGCTGCTCTCTCCCATTTGCTCCAGAAAACGTACAAATGACATCAAGATGCCAAAATAGACTACATCAGAAGTTCTGAAGCAACTTGTGTAGAGACGGAATTTTCAAAACCATTTTTCCACTGCAACCAAACCATTTAGATCTTCAGCTGTTAGATGACAGGCTGATCAATGCTAAGCAAACAAATCCAAATGAACTTTTTGATAAAATGGATGAAAAGGTAAACATACCAGGGAAAATAAATTAATCTGTGCACACTAAACTTTCAAGTAAAACAGAATAAATAAACACTATGAAAACATTGTGGCTTGTCTTTTATGTGGAAACTCAAAGCTGCTAAGGTGACAGATTGAAACTGTATAACTTTAAATAGTTATGAATATAAAAGTTACCGCACTTTGTTGATTTGATTTGATGAGCAATGTTTGAAGCCCTTGTAAAATAGCTGCTATCTATGCACATGATTTGCATTACTAGGTGAAAGAATTACTTATAGGTTCTACTTTGTGTCGTGCCTAGCAAAACCCTTTCTTCATGCTTCATCTTACTATTTAAACACACCTACAAGGTTGACTGGAAATATCTGTGATGTTTACAAGACATCTTCAAACGCTTCTTTCAAATTCTAGCTGTCCTGGGGTTTCATTGCACATTCTTGACAGATTCTCTCTTTTTTATTTGACATAATTCAAGAAGTTACTTCTTAAGACACCTATTCAGTAGATAGGAAATCTTCAAATTTTTATGTTAACATTAATGTTCCTCAACCCTGGGAATGTATGTATTTTTGACAAATCGCACAAAACAGCGAGGCCTGATCGTAAGCTACCCTATGCTATCCTGGCCACGTGTGGTTTTTATGAAGGTGAGAATGAGCGTATCCAATGAAACGTGTAAAACAATATTTCAGACTAGTAAATTGGAGCTGCTCACCAAGACAGAGGAACCACCACCCTCCCTCCTCCTCGCCCTCATTTTCTGTCTTTCTTTATTTGTGTCATTTATACGGATGTAACCTGACACAGCACACACAAGTGCTTCATTCATTGCTGTACCCAGGTGACTGTTTTACAGATTGTAGAATTTGCTGTAACTACAGGAGCTAGTACCCTCAACAGGAAATTACCAAGACTGTGGATCTGTTCCAACACCTAGCAAGCTGCCTAGACAGCATTTTAAGGCATCACACATGCTTTTTCACATGATATGGAGATTTGAGGGTTTAACATATGGCACAATTTTTATCTAAATGTAAGGATTTTGACAAAGCAACAGCCAAAATGCTAGTCAAAACAGGTGAGATGGATTGTAATTTTTATGTAAACAGACAAGTCAACAGTTGAAATTGTATATCAGAGGAATGACTGTATGATACAGTACCATGCTGCTTTTACTTCATATGTAGGCTTATTATTCATAGTAACAAAATGCAATACATTTCAACTAAGGCAGGACGGGCTTTATGGGGTTGACTGGATCATATAAATGCATGTACTCTGTCTATATATAAACAAACACACACAAAATTAAAATTTTTACATTAAAAAAATTAACTACAGAATTTTTTTCAGGTTAGTATTTGAACTAGGGATGCACCGATACCGATACTGGTATCGGTATCGGGCCCGATACTGGCCTCCTGTACTCGTACTCGTACTCGTTAAAATGCCCCGATACTAACCGCCTTTTTACATTAAAAAAATTAACTACAGAATTTTTTTCAGGTTAGTATTTGAACAAAAAAATTGCAGGAGAAATTCTGTAGAAACATCCATTAATAAAATTTGTGAATAAAACTGCTGCATCTAATATCATTAAAAGTAGGACAGTCCATTAAAATATGCTAAATAATCAAAGCAACCTTAGAAAAATTTTTTGTTTCACAAAAGGTTCTTTGTGGTGAAAGAAGGTTCTTCAGATTATAAAAAGGAAAGAAAGAGATGGTTCTTTAAAGCAGTGTTTCCCAACTGGGGTGCCGTCTGTCGAGAGCAGAGGTGCCGTGTAAAAAATCCTTTTTTAATATTTTTAAATTGCTAAAATGTAGAGGTCGACCGATGTATCGGTTTTGCCGATTAATCGGCACCGATTGTTGATTGCTGGAACTATCGGTTATCGGCAAAAATCCATGCCGATAGTTATCCGGGTTGCGTCCATTGCTGGAGCGGCTGAGAAGGGTCTGCTGTCATTATACAGTGCGAGAGCGGCCTCTAGTGGTTGAAATCACTGACAGCACGTGCTATTTGTTTAGACACGTGATACTGCACGCTGAACAGAGCGGGAAACTTCAGACGCGGATTTAAATGCAGCCGACAGAAAATCCTGCCGCGCCACAGAGCGTGTCATATAAATTGGTCTCTTCATTAGAAATTAGCCTACTGATTGCCACCATTGATGGACAAATTTTTTAAATAATATTAAAAATATCTGTATGACATTATATTCTGCAGTTCTTCCCTGTTGTACCGAATATCTATACTTTTCAAATTATCACATCGAAGTTAGAAATTCAAATACTGTGACAAAATTAATTTTGTAGGGTGCCACAAGTTTGTTAAAATTTCCAAAGGGTGCCGCGACTAAAAAAAGGTTGGGAAACACTGCTTTAAAGAACCTTTGACTGAATGGTTCTTTGTGTAACCAAAAATGGTTCTTCTATGGCATTGCTGTGAAGAACCTTTTAAGCACCTTTATTTTTAAGGGTGTATGTGTGTCTTCAGTTCTAAACTCTGGCAGTAAGTAAAAGACAAGGGTGTTTGAGCTCATTTTTTCATTAAATGAATACAACTTCCAATGAACCACCATGTAGTGATGTTAAAACACTGCAGTAAGATGTTCACGAGTCTGACTGCTTGAGTGAGATTATAATTGAGGGGAAGGTAGTTATTGTAGTCAGACAAACTAGTGGTTGTCTATTGTTTGTTCTAGGGTTGTAAGTGCATTTCTCTGGGTGAAAGCAGCTGCTAAATGACTTAATGTAAATATAAATTTCACTTGAATGAGAGACGGGGAGTGTGGAAGTGGTGGGGTGTTTATTGTAATGCTTTTAGTCCCATGCTAGCAATGTTGGCCGTAGTGCACGTTCAATGGAGCAAAATGAAGATAAACAACCTCCATTTCGAAGCTTTCTCTAAGCCACCGGGGCCTCTAATGCATCCCTAATGTGTGTAATGTGTGCTTGTGTTTTTGTGTGTTTTTGGGCGAGAGAAAAACTGTCTTGCTACTTAAAATGTAAAAAACATGTTGAAAAATATGTTTGTCACTTATTTTTCTCCTTTGGACTAATATTTGGAGAAAAATCAATCATGAGAATATGATATTTCCAAAAACATTTGGCAGTTGAATGTGCAAATGTTCTCCTATTCTTGACTGCCAGATTATTTTGTGTAAGTTAAACACTAACAGTCTTTCTCCTTCATACACACAAAATCCAAATTTCCATGTGCTAAATCAGCTGATTTTGATCAAATTAGACCATTTATGTCTGAAAAACCATGTTTTATGGACACAATGCAAGTAAGTCTAACAATACAAGCAAGTCTAACTCTGAATTGTGTACAAATTTTCAGTTGGAAATGTTGAGATGAACTCTGCATCATATGTAACTTCCCATTACACCTTCCTCTGCCCTCTACAACCTTCATGCAATAAAGCATTAATAGGCTTCATAGCATGTTTATAGTTTGTTTGTACCCAATAAATGCTGAAAATTATGACTAAATTCATTCTTGAATACAAATACTCCCCAGTGTCACATGATATGGAGGCTGGCTTTGGGGCCTGCAGCAACAGTTCTAGGACAATCAAGTGATGAGTTCAGTAGTCCAGATAAAATCTCTGAATGAAAACAAGTTCATACACCAAACTGAAATCAATCTGTCTACTTGAAGACAGCTACAGTATGCACATACAACCCTTACTAAAGTAAAAAACTTTACCAAGACTTATGTCTGTTCTAAAACCTAGATGCTGCCAATTAAAATGCTTTGTTTCATGGCCAGTTTCAAAATCACACGCATCGTAGAAAAGACAATCCCAAAATGCATTGTGCCAAGCTCAGGGGGGGAAAAAATGTCTTATTATTATCATGTTGAAACAATTGTGCTGATTAATATTTAATTAAAATTTTTGAAATGCAGTTGAATAGCAAAAATGTCTTATTATTATTATCATGTTGAAACAATTGTGCTGATTAATATTTAATTAAAATTTTTGAAAAGCATTTGAATAGCAATATTTTGAATAGCAGAAATAGAAATATTTTGTAACATATTACGTCTTTACTGTTAGTATTGATCAATTTAATCCAAATTACTGAAATAGTATATATATATATATATATATAATTTCTCTAGTATGTAATTGAAATTGATTATTGTACCACTTATTTGAGTATACCATTTATTTAGGCACATTATAGTATCATGCTTAGGCATGGGCCGATTACCGGTATCAATGTATGCCATGATATTTTTCTTCTTTTTAGGACAGCAGTAGCTCTAGCAGCAAATCAACCATCCACATCAAAAGCTGCAGAACAGCCCACAATTCAGCAAACATTTCAGAAACAAATCAAAGAAAAAATAAATAGATACTACTGTTCCAAATATTCTGTATGTTGCTCAAAATATATTGTGTTCAGTTTTTTTTTTGTTTTTTTTACCCAGACATTTTAAAATAACACATTTTAGAGCTGTAACAACAATACCGTGATTCTGTGAAACCGTGATATTTTTGCTTAAGGTTATCAAACCATCAAAATCTCATACCGGCCATGCCTGATCATGCTGTTAGCTTAGCAGCTTGCTAATATTAAACTCTAGGGAAATCATTTCAATCAATCAAGTTGAGTCAATTTGTGTAACTGTAGAGCTTTTTAAATCGGTCACTTTTCAGGTTTTATGACATGGTGCTGATGGAAGTCAGCAAGTAAGCAACAAGGCAGTAACAAGTAAGTTATGGATCAGAGCTAAAAAAAAAAAAAACTGGTTTACTGTCCACACTGCAGCTAAAACCTCTGACGCCTGTAATAAGAATTGTAACTACTGAAATATTGATCAGAATCACACTGACTTCTTTTTAATCATAAAAGGATGTTTATCTTTGGGTACTTTGTTATTGGCTGTGTCGGTCGTGTCGTGTGGCGGCACTGTAAACACTTTCATCTGTGAGCAACTGTGAAATCACGCATCTCTTTCAAATAAGTGAGTAAACTTTGATGCTGGTTATAGCATTATAGGTCCTCGGCTTTAAAAAGCCTGAGCAAAACTCATCTTTAAGAAACGAGCACAGGTCACATTTCATCATAGTCAAATAACAGTTTAATTTCTTCATATTTGGAGCAAATATTTACAGGCCTCTCCTATCCCAATCATCAGAGGCATTGACTCTAAAAAAAAAGAGACAATAAAAAAACACATTTCATTTGCTCATTAGCGTTTTAGCTGACTGTGTAAAGCGACATGTCAGTTTGCCCTAAATTTCTTTTTAATTAATTTTTAATTAATGAGCTTCCAGTTCAAGTAGTGCGTGTCACTGAAATAATGCCAATTCAGATAATAAACTGCACTAGTTCTCACAGACTAATCCTGCATAACTGATAAACTCACTTGATGACAAGCAGAAATTGAAAAGATGTTAATATGGCACTTGTACAATGCTGCATAATATGAAACGTGAGCTTCTAGACTTCCAGAAGCCAATGAATAGTACATACGCGCACACTGCCGAGGTACCACTTAAGTTCAATGCCAAAGTAGGCACTTGAACATGTAATATTTTGATAACAAAGATGGGCTAATCTCATCATTTATGAATGCAGAAGAAAAAAATCTATTGGTGTGAAAGCTGATTAGTAACGATGGAAAGGCCTCTGTCCAAAAGCCAATGCTTTGACTCAAACTCAATGCTACAGGCATCAACAAGAGAGAAAAAAAGGAAAGAAAGAAGAAACAGCTGAAGACGATTTCAGAGGGGGGAATTAAAAAAGCGTTTCACATGTAAAATCAAATCAAAATTGCTCTGTGTGAAAATGTTATGTCGTCTGGCTTTGATCTTATTCTAAATAAGATTCATTACTGTCATGCCAATAAATGTGCTAACTTTTGGTTGAAGAGAGAAAGAGGGGGTGGAAAGACAGGACATCGAGCATGTCTTGTGCGTGTAATGATAGCCTGATAATACTTAAATGCAGAAGGCAGATGTGTTCAGACAGGCAGAGTGAATTAAATCCAAGTGTTTATTGCCAAGCATTTCCTCAAAGCTCTTTAATTCTTCACAGTGAATTTGAAGTTATTTTTTCCTAATCATTCAAGATGATTACTATAATGAAAAGTGGTTAGCAGTAAACCAATTAAATTACTTCATTTACTACTGAAATTAAGAGGTCTATACTCATTTGGCCACTTTAGAATAAAAGAGACACAAAGGCTTTGGTTAATGTCACAGTCTGGGTCACGACTGGGGGAGGGATGGGTCTACAACCGGACAATACAAGGAACAATAAAGGCACAATGATCAGTTATATTGTTGTTCGTAATGGACCACCTGTCGGCAAACTATCAAAGTTATTTTTTCCTAATCATTCAAGATGATTACTATAATGAAAAGTGGTTAGCAGTAAACCAATTAAATTACTTCATTTACTACTGAAATTAAGAGGTCTATACTCATTTGGCCACTTTAGAATAAAAGAGACACAAAGGCTTTGGTTAATGTCACAGTCTGGGTCACGACTGGGGGAGGGATGGGTCTACAACCGGACAATACAAGGAACAATAAAGGCACAACGGCTTTTCGGGCCCGATACTAACGCTGCACTCATGCGTAAACACACACACAGTCACACAAAAAGCCACTTTGAAATTCCTTAAGGGTGTCAGTGTGAGGAATGTGGAGCAACACATGGTAAAAGAAGGTAAATCCAGAGAAGAGAGCCAAGGCGGGCTAGATGTAAATTAAAACTAAATCATATGCACTCATTTAGTTTTTTACCGAAAAAGAAATTAAAATTAGAGTCCAAAAATGAAAATAACGTTTCAGTACTAAAACAAGTCATATTAAAGCTCTTTGGCAACAAGCCACCTCTGAATATTTCAGTCGAACAAATTTTATATATTGTTACTCTAGCATCATTCACACTGCTGACATGTTTATCTGTTGTACCTTATCCACATTATAGTAATGAAATAGTTGCGTCATCAGAAAAGTTTATTAAACTAAATTTAACGTCACGGTTCCGATAAATGAGTTTGACCCTATAGAAACATTTCAGCCAAAACCGAAAATCTATTTCATTTGCTGTTTGATTTTTTTTGCTGAAATTTTGCTGCATTACTCACCCAAAGAAATGAACAATATTTTTGACAAATATGTTTAAAATAAGGTCAAGTTACATGAGATGATTCAAGCATATCAGTAGTCCATTTTATTCAGGTTGCCCCTTCATGGTGGCCTCCATGTTGAGATCACATGACCATCCACGTCTTGCAATTCAAGTTAATGAACATTTTGGGTTAATCACATGAACCCATTTTCCAGTCAGAGTCAAGTTATGTTGTAGCGAAGGTGGCAGTAGAGAGACTAATACCATCGTTGTTCAGGACAACAAATGAAATCAACAAATACACATTTAATTAGATTATGTAATGCACCTTTAAGCATCTGAGCCATTTTATTAAGCTCATCCTAGAAAGATTTTTACATTTTCTTAAGAAAATGCCCTTCCTTCAATGTAAATTTGGAATGGTAATTTTTCTCCAACAATGTCTAATCGTTAATGTTATTCCTCAACACCTTATCACTATGAAAAATTTGTTCAGGAAGACAAATAAGAACATTGAAAAATACACATTTAATTAACCTACCTGATGCACCTTTCAGCATTTCAGGCATTTCGTTAAGCTTCAAAGTCTAGCTAGATTTTTATATTTTCTGAAGAAAATGCCTTTCCTTCAAAAAAAGTTAATTGGACATTTTCACCGACAATGCCTAATGCTAAAAACAATCTCCTAAACAAACCACATGATTTGAGGTATCACCCATATCTATAACACGAACAGTCCTGGATATAAGTTCCAAGCTTTTGTTTGAATAATAGCAATAGTATTCTGTAGTAAACACCACTGAGTCTTGATTTACTTTGTCTAGATAAACAACCAGCCTGGCCGTAGAGTGAAGCGTGGAGGATTGATTTGAATATTTATGGCAACTGTGTTTCATTAAGTGTTGGAAGGCAGTATGGTGCTTGAGTGTGCCAGTGGGAACATGGCAGGGCATTGTGGGAAGGGTGCAGTATGTACTGGAGTGTGGCACTGGGTGTAATTCTGAGCCGTTCTTATTCAGCCCCTGCAGGAGTGTGTCACCCGGGATCAAAAGCCCATCTGACCAGAGCGGCACAGAGAGAGGCTTCAGACACAAGGAGCAGTTTTCATGCCGTGCCGACCCTGCAAGGGCCCGTGCACACGGACACGCGCACACACAGACAAGCAATCACGTCAATCTCGATTTCATTCTATCATGCCTACACACTCTCTCTGTCTCTTGTTTTTTTTGCCTTCCTCCATCATTATGTTCTCCTCCACTCCACTTTTTCCCTCCTCTCTTCCTCTGCTTTAGCTAACGCACAGGCTTTTCTTTCCTTTTTGATTTGATACACATCGCAGTGACCCTAAAACTGTCTCTTTTGATGGATGTGAAGGAAGAGCATGGTAAAGAGATGCCAGTGCTCTCCTCCGTAGAGGACTACCCATCCAAAACTACCATCCCATCCCATCCTTCCCTTTTTTTCTTTCTGCACTGCTTCCTCCTTTTCACGCTCCACTCCTCTTTAACATCTGCACCCTCTCTGCTTGTTTCAGCCCACATCTCTTCTCTCATCCCATCTCTCTCGCACCTCTCTTCTTCATCTGATTCTCTGAGGGACCTCAGTGGCGCATCAAGATGTCAGAGTGTTCGAATGCAAACATTCATCACTGACGTACATTGAGAGCATACACACAGAAAGCCACTCA
Source organism: Sinocyclocheilus rhinocerous (assembly GCF_001515625.1). Classification (NCBI taxonomy): domain Eukaryota; kingdom Metazoa; phylum Chordata; class Actinopteri; order Cypriniformes; family Cyprinidae; genus Sinocyclocheilus; species Sinocyclocheilus rhinocerous. Next base: position 813,605 of record NW_015644861.1, read on the forward strand.
GGACGGACATGCCTGGCAAGAGTCATAAATACAGAGAGCGCAGCCAAACAACTTGGGACGGTATGTGACAGTTCTCAAAAGTTTCAGCTTTTGGGACTGAAGTATTTTAAAAAATCTGTTTAGGGTTAAAAGAAAACCCACAAAGACACCTGTTGATGCATGTTGTACGTACAGCGAGACTCTTCATTCACTATGAATTTGACATTGGTCTTTTTTAGAGGGAAAAGGGAAGGAAATACATGGCGTACCTTGTATTATTAACAGTTCCATGACAGGAAAACGGGATGAAACTGGCTCTAATTAAACTGCATGGAACAGCAAGTGTCTAACAGGGTTCCAACAACTTGACCAATGAATTTCTAAAATTGTATGTCTCTTATTAGTCAATGCATGGAATTACTGCATAGTTTACTGGATAAAAGAGCACTTTCTTACAGATTAAATGCTTAAGATTTGCAGTGACATTTATATAATAATATGACATTTACAATTATTTTAACATTTCTTAGCATTTCCAGGTTTTCTATTACTGTCAAAATTCTGGTCTCCGATAAACAGATCTTAAGAAGGCAATGCTCATTAAAAAAAACGAAATGTTAACCTTCAAATTAGTGTTATTTCATGTTGAAATGCTGCTTCATACTTGTTGTGAATATAATATTAATGGTTTCCGCCTTTGTCTATAATAGGCTCCAAATTCTTACCATGAGCAGACCTTGACAGTGATTTAGAAGTTGATCTTACATTGGACTCTTTCTTGCAAGTGGCTTGCTTCTAAATATAACTTTTGAATAACAAATGTTTAATTTCTTCAAAAGTGAAGCTTTGAATGATGACAGTCAGACACAAATCCTTGACGGATTTCAGGTTTTATATAAAACTTAATTAGGGAAAACTGATGTCTGCACTGCATTAAATCAAACTAGTATGATGCTTGACAAAGCAGGATGACTCAGTTTCTGCCATTTGCCTGATGGGATGTGATCAATAACCTTCTGACCTCCTTAAGGTTGGGGTTTGGGCCACATCCAAAGCCATAGCGAGACCTTGACATTAACCAGGGGAGAAAGCTGAGTCTGCAAGCATGCAGAGAAAGTGAGAGAGGAAAAAAGTGCCAGCCACCAATGCTAAATAAAAGTCACAGGAGTGGGTGTTCTTGTAAACTGTTTTGAGTCGAATGCATTCATGCGTCTGCATTAATGCAACCTCTAAAAGAAAAAGAGATGGATTTCACAGCCCCAACACTGAAAAGCCCACGGCATCTCCATGCCAAATGCGTTTAATACGGTGAGACGTCGCTTGCAATACAATCATACTTTTGAATCTTTTAATCTTGCTGCCATTTTAAAGACTGAAATGCTCCCACGCGTGGCACGCAAAATCTGTGTTGTGCTTTAAAACATCCTAATTCAATCAGTAACCCCCCCTTGAAAAACAGCCTGCCGGGTACCAGAGCGACCCAGCTGGCACCGTACGCAGTGTACAGCCTGATGAAGCCGATTCCAGTCAAGGCTTAACTGAATTCTGCTCTGAATCATAATTCTGAATCTCAGAGTGTGTCAGCATCTTTCCTTTACATCCTTTCCTTTACACCCTTCCCCTTCCACACACATGCACTTTGTAAATTCATGCATCCTGCTCCCTCTACTTGTCAGTTTGATGGTCAGTCAATACGACATGTGTGTGACCTGAGAAAATGTGCGTGTTGACAGCATATACCTTTACCGCTTTTGTTGAGACACACACGGGCACGATCACCCACCCCTCTCTCTCTCTCCGTGTCCCTCACTCTGTCTGTTCATCTCTCTTTCTATGTCCCCCAATTCTTCCTCTATGTCTCTCTTTTCATTTCAATCCATCCCATTCTCATTCTCTCTAGCTTATGTCCCTCTTTTTCTCTCTGCCCCTAATTCTCTTCTCTTTCAGGTTCTCTGAAACCCTTAAGAGCACTAAATGTAAAAATGTATCTCATCTTTAAATAACAATTAACAATAATGTTACAACTATACAGTTTTATGCAATGACATAATTATAATCCACTTTTAAAAAAATAACTTAAAAGGTCTTGGTAAAATATGTACGTGTCAAAATAATGTTTTAAACCCTGGATGAAATTAAAAGTCACGCAAACTCGTTTTATGCTACACAACTCGAAACTTATAGCCTACCTTGAGCGCGCAACATGTGGGTATTCCAGAAGAACACAAGAGCAAAAATCCAACCCCACATCCCGCACTTCGCTTTCCTCGTCATCGCCTTCCTTGTATTTCCTTGTCGGTGAATAATCCCTTTAACTTTGCCCTTGGTAAGAGGGCTCTGACCCCCGCTAAAGCTGGAATCTATAACCTCGGCAGATGTGGAGGTTTGTGAGAAAAACCGAAAGTGCGCGCTCCGCTTCACCACATTTACAAGGCGATTCTCATTCACCCCACACGCGGGAGAGTTCAGCTCCGAGTCCGCGACTTTCCCGGTCGCTTTACTTTCATGTCTCACGGCTTTCGGGAAGCTCTCACCCTCATCAGCGCATTTAGCACTGAAAAAAACGACACCTTCAAACCAAAAAGACCAAGTCTCCGTACGCTGTTCCAAAATTAACGACACGCTCCGTGAACATCCCTTCAGTAATCGCGAGCCGCTCTTCTGTGTCCCGAGACGGCTCATGATGTTTCGGTATTGATTCCAGTTAAGTATTAATACGTTTGAGTGTACCGGATTTAATTTATCCGCTTAGAGCGTCAATATCTCCTGTAAAACCACGTTGTTTTGACGTGGGCTATTCGCAGTTTGATTATCTACCCGATCATTTCGAGCATTTTCACGGCATTGAGCGACTCTTGAAGAATCCCTTACAATCCATATCGGTGCTCATTAGATGTGCCTTTATCCATTTGGAGCAGACCTGGTTAAGTGTAATGTTACCCAGAAGACTTTATCTATCCAACAGGTTAACCAAGGCGCAAAAGAACGTCCAGTATAAATCCTCGTAAAGGAATAAACACCTGTGAACAGAAAAAGCAGACGTCATGAGTAGCAAATTACGAACGGTGTAGGCTAATATGATTTAATTCGTAGAACTTCTGAGCTGATAGCCTACATTTAATACATTTCTTGGACAAAACGTGTTACTGAGATGTTTTAATTAGGTACTTTTACAAACTTAACTAAAAATTAAATAGAAATACAAAACAAAAAATAACTTGCGGTTCCGTAAATGAGTCAAATTAATCCAGTACCTGATTGATAGCCTACATAACTGATTCACTAAAAAGACCAGGCAAGGAATCATTTGACCACACTAGTCGCTCTGCATGTTTTGATTCACTAAAAAGAGCCGGCTCTTGAGAGTCACTCCTTTAGGAATCGGATTACACTGGACGCGCTCTGTGTTTTTGATTCACTCAAAATAACCGACTCATATAGAGTCATTCGTTCGAGGTCGGACTAGTGTCGTGTTGTAGCTTCAGTAGCGGAGTGGTTGTAAATTGTGAGACAGAAACACTGTTAGGAATATTTTAGAGTATTTTATCCTGTCGGAAGAATACAAGTTATTGAACCGTCAATACAAATGAACGTTCCAGGTTTCACACCATGGCAACGGTAAACGCATTAAACAATAGCCTCCTCACCTTTATTTGTTTGAGCTCTGTTCCGTCAGTTACTCTTTAAAGTTCGGTTTTGCAGTGAATCGATGTAAATCTTAACTTTGGAAAGTTAAATTAAAGTCCTCGCCTAACGCTCTTGCAGTGAGGTTTGGCTGAATGAACACCGAACACCTGCTGCCCGGACCGAAGATGAAAAAAATAAATAAAAAACCTGTAACAAAGCTCCTGTCAGGCCAATGTAGTCGGATGCAAGTGAAATTGACACTTCTTTAAAAGGCTTTGAATGAGCCGCTCGAGTTTCTCTTCTCTGGAATAATAATTTGAACAGGGCTGAATGAATTTGAAGTTGAATTCAGCGTCCCACCCGCTCCGCCCTGCTGAGCGCTGATTGGTTCCCCTTTCTGCACACTATACGCGTGGAAAAGGAAAAGCTTCTGAAACACGGTGCCATGCGCCCCCAATCAGACAGAAACATACATGCTCCAAAGTCACACTGAAAATAAAAAGTTTCAGATCTCTTTTTAGAAAGTCTCGGAAAGGCTTAGTTTTTTGTCATTGCGTAATAAGTAATGCTGTGGAGTTTCATGTGGGATACAAAAGGTAGTTATTTTATTCACTTATTTTATGTTGTTACAAACCTTAATGTTTTTTGTTTTTTTTATCTACTGTGGATTTTTTTTTTCAAAACGTCTTGACAGCTCATAAAAAGTTCAAATAACTTTATTACAACTATAACTATATTGTACCTATATTACAAGACTTCTGAATGAGAACATAATGAAATTTAAGTGGTTATTCAAACATGAAAGATGCATAAAGCCATGGTTTGACGTCAAATCTTGATTTGAGAACTTTGATATTTGAGAGCTCTGACTTAAAATATGGTTTGTTCCTCAGATAGAGTAATACATTGGCTTTAGAAGACTTGGTAGCAAGGTTGCATGGACCAGCCTACTTTTTGTCATTTTTAGTTTGGAAGCAACATTGAGGGGAATAAATGAGAAAATGATTTTTGCATTTATAGGTGAATTATTTTCTAATTCCTGCAGAAAAATGCTTGGAACCAGTAGTGAGTGGATGAATATCGATATGAAAATTCAGAGCTGTTAGAGTGTCAAGATCAATGTGTTAATATTGAGCCAGCAATTATTTTATTAAGAAAATGTTGTGTTTTCCTTAAACGAAACACTGATAATTAAACCTATCTTAGATTATCTTAACCTATCTAAACCTATCTTAGATTTAACTGGACTATATCTTGTCAGAGTCTATTCAGGATTGCATTTATATAGTTATAGCAGGATGACACTGGTTAAAATGAAACCTGGAATTGTGGCATTTATCTTTTATTTAAATACATTTACTTTAAGATGGGTTGACAATATTATTCAGAATTGTTTAATGGCATTTGCTGTGTGTTTTTTTAAATAAACATTTTTGCCTTGAAAGCCACTGGAGTGCACAGAGAGGTTATTAAATGTAATTTTTAATCAATAATACTACACTTTTGTTGAATGTTAGACAATGGCTGCATTAAGCACTCAAAAAAGACATCAAGATGTTTATTAGCTTCTACAAAATGCAATTTCTGCTCACAGTGTTACTTCCATGAATAGCAACTCTCTGAAATCATTCTTTTCCAAACATAAGGCCTTAAACTACAAGTCGTTTCTGTTGAAAAGCTACGGAAGGAAGGGGGGGTGAGGGGTCTTGCTCCCGTCACTGAGAGCAGTTCCTTCATTTCTCAGTGGCAAAATGTGTTAATACTCTGGCCTCTGCCAGTGCTGGTCATTCCTTGGTTTCTATTAAGTATGTAATTGGAACAACTAATTCCAAAACCAATTTCATTTGCAATTACGTCCATCCCCATTCCGGGGCACTATTCATTTAAAGCTTGTATTACTCAGACAGCAATAGTGGACTGACATGAGGACACAGGTGTGTGCGCGCACACACACACACACACACAGATACCAATCTTCTGCTCAGCCTTGAATTAAATGTTTCTCAAGCCACATCTGTTAATGTGATGTTTCCAATACGTAAATGGTTTCCACTCACTCCATGTCAGAGGTACTTGTTAAATCCATAAACCAAGCACAACCTGTTAAAGGAACAGTTCAACCAAAATTGAAAATACTGACATCATTTAGTCACCCTCTTGTCAGTCCAAACTTGTTTGACTTTCTTGCTTTTGAGGATCACAAAAATAGAACATTTTAAGTTAAGTTGAGCTCTTTAAAATGCCGTAACAGTGAATGAGACTAAAGCTTTAAAGATTCAAAATGAATCCAATAGTAATAACGCTGTAATGCTATATCTGAAGATGAACAGACTCTACAGTAATTTAAGTCATTATTTACTTATTATTTCCTCTTCAGTAAGTAGTTGACCACTGTGACCTGATGAGTTGAACTCCAGAACTCCAGAAGTAGATTAGTCTGATTTGTGAATGAATCATTTAGGGCATGTTTACACTTGGCAGGTTTGGTTAGATTAAAACAAACTGGTGTGATTGATCTGTTAGTGCGGCTCATAGACTCTCATGCAAACCTTTGTGCAGACCAAACAAGTGAATAGAAACCCCCGGAAAAGGTGGGTCTCAGTCCGATTCCAAATGAACTGTGGTATGGTTTAACTGATATATGAATGCAACACGCACCAAAGACATCTGAACAAAGCAAAAACAGGATGAGATGTCACAAGATGCAACCCTAAAAAGGACAAAATGCTCAAGCATATCTGGTTCTTCTCGTCATAGTTCAGTACAGGTGTCAGAACTGCCATCTCCTTACAGCAGATCTTCGTTTGTGTGTGCAATAAAGGACACCTTTACACATTTTATAGGCTCTTAATGAGTTATAAGCTGGTAAAAAATAAATAAATAACACCATATGCACACACGTACAACAAACACATTTAGCCTAGCACACAGCATTGTTTTGGATGTTAAGTAAGTTTGCAAAATATACATCATAAAAGCTGTCCAATCAGGTTGCGACCCTATCCTTATGCCTTTTGTTTTGTATCCATATGTTCATTATTAAAAATGACAGTGTGAACTCTAAGCAAACCAGAAGTAAATGTATAATTTTCTACTGAACTACAAGTGTAAACACACCCTTGTACTTGTTTTGTGAACTGGATCAACCAATTCATTGAAAAGATCCAACTTAAGAGAATTAATTCTTCAATGAGACTCAATTACTACTTCTCTCATATAAGGAAAACTAGAGAGAAAAAAGAAATAGAAAAAGAAACAATCATTAAAAAAATACAATTAGTTAGCTATATGTAGAATGTAATTAATAATTATTAACAATATAATTTAAAATAATATAATTAAAATATAAATTAATAATATAATTAAAAATAGATTTATTTTATGGCTTCAGAAGACTTGGAATATAGTGCACAAGTCATATACTATTTCTATAATACTTTCATGGTGGTTTTGTGTTCAAACTTTCTTTTGTGTTCAGCAGAAATGTCAGCTATGCTCAGATTCAGACAAAGTGGAGTATGAAAACTGATATCAAAGCAATCATAATTCAATCAAAACACTTTTCCCAATTTCAGTGCTGGCATAGCTACTGTGTATTCCTTATATTAGCTCATCTGATGAAAGTTTACAGTACAGATTATTACATTTGATATTAATATTCATCCAAGACAAAAAGAAAGGCATGTTGTTCAAGGAACACATATATTGGATAAAACCACTGACCACTGACAAACAGATACTTAGTCTACAAATAGCGCCACCTAATATAACATCCAATGAAACTTAACCTGGAATGTATTCAGCTACTGGTCTTTGAACTCTCATGCTTCTGTCAATCATATTTACGAGCGTGCACAAAGGTGCCCTATTCAAGACATTCTTAAATCGATGCGCTCTCTGAGACGCCGACCAGTTTTGCGTTTCAAGGGATCAGATCGCTTTGTGAAGAGTAAGAGTTTACCAGATGGAGTAAGCACATGTTTGCATGTGTGTGTGTGTGTAAGGTGCGACTGCATATCTTTCAGCAATTTCATGTTCCCGCTGAAGGACTGTCAATCAAACCTCAGCACTCGTGGGAAATGCTTTACCAAACAGGTTAAATCCATAGCTGGTTAGAATAAGATCAAACACTCAGCGACTGATTCAGATAAGCTCTGATTTAAGTAAAAGCCCACATTAGGGCAGTTTTTACAACCTGAAAGGCATAGGGGGGTGTTTCTCATGTGTTTCTCATGCCTGGAGGCAAAGTCTCTTTTGCATTATAACAGAGAAATCTGATCCCTCACCACCACCCATTAGAAAAAGAGAGATGTTCTCATTCTCCCATTTCTATCACTGGAGTAAAGGAAAATGAAAGGAGGAAAAGGGTGTGTGTATGTGTGTAGCAAACCAATACAGTGGGCAACTCCTGAAAGAGAACAGGAGAATGAGAGATGGCCATAGAGATACAAGCCAGACAGACTGTCATTGACAAAATGGAGGAGAGCGAAAGTAGGAGGGTGAGAGAAAAGACACTTGCAGGAGGAGAAGACACTGAAAGTAGAAAAGAGAGTGATGGATAGGCATAGGAGGGAAGATAAGAGAGGTCTGTAGGTGGTACAGGTATATAATATCCATGCATTACCACCTATGAGCTTTCCTGTGGGGTGTCTGTAGCCTCAGGAAGACACAGATATAGTGTGTTGGACTAACGCAAAATAGAAAACGGTTATTTGATAATATTTCAAAATATTACTGGTTTTATTATTTCTTTAATTAAATGAATACAGCCTCTGTGAGCATGAGAAACTTCTAAACATTTTTTGAAATCTTACTGAGGCTCAACTAAATATATATATTGGGACTTGAATTAACTGTAAGTTGCTTTTGGATGAAAGTGTCAATCAAATGCATATATGTAAATGTAATTGAAACCACATGGCAACATGCTAAAAATAACTCAGCTATGTGCAAGTTATTTTGCACAACTTACTTTAGAAAATGTAACAGTGTAGTTTTGGATGGGTTTGTGCATTCTCAAGTCATGAGCTTAATACAACTGCATATGTTTTGTGCACATGAGTAGACTATAGCCTTGGGTAATATGAAAAGCCATGCAGTTGATATCCATGATCACAGGATTTTAAAGCTCCAACGCTCACGGCCACAGGTTAGTGTGTGTTTGTACCCAGAGGCTCAGCACTGCGGTAAGATCAGGCGAGCTGCTGTTTCCTGAAACCTTATCTGGAGCGTTCATGCTCTCTCGCGATAAATCACCAAATAAAATAAAAGTAAAATAAAATAATTTTATAATAAAAATAAAAGGAGAAAACAGGTAAATTAGCTTTGGAAAATAGAATCTTATTGTCTGAAAGTGTATGAATATACTTATTTGTTTGTAAGGTGTAAGATTTTTTCAATGTTTTCCATTTCACAATGTAAATTGTAAAGTCAGTGTGAAATGGAATATACCACACATTCATTTTTATGAAGTGGTATATTTACAAAATGTTCCAAATTACAATTTTTCTTACTTACAAAAATGACCAAATGTATTTTTTAGAATTTTTGTATAGCTCTGGGAAGAAAAGACCACTGTGAAATGATCAGTTTCTCTGGTTTTACTATTTATAGGTATGTGTTTGAGTAAAATAAAAAAAAATATATATATATTCTTATTCTATAAACTACTGACAACGTTTTTCCCAAGTTCCATATATTTAGGGCATTTATTTGCAGAAAATGACAACTGGTCAATACAACAAAAAAGATGCAGTGTTTTCAGGCCTCGAATAATGCAAAGAAAACAAATTCATATTCATTTTTAAACAATGCATACTAATGGTTTAACCTAGGAAGAGTTCAGAAATCAGTGTTTGGTGGAATAACCCTGATTTTCAATCACAGCTTCAATCACTCAATTCCTGGAGGGACGCAATCCTGCAGTTTTGTTCCAACCCTGCTCCAACACACATACCATGTCGTTTTCAAAAACACCTGAAGGGCTTGATTAGTTGGATCAGGTGTGTTCAATTAGGATTGAATCTAAACTCTGCAGGGCTGTGGCCCTCCAGGAATTGAGTTTGACACCCCTGGCTGTCGGGTGTCTTTATGCCACTCCTGGCGCAAAAATTCAAGCAGCTCGGTTTATTTGATGGCTTGTGACCATCCATCTTACTCTTGATCACATTCCAGAGGTTTTCCATGGGGTTCAGGTCTGGAGATTGGGCTGACAGGGTCTTGATCTGGTGGTCCTCCATCTACACCTTGACTGGCCTGGCTGTGTGGCATGGAGCATTGTCCTGCTGGAAAAACCAATCCTCAGAGTTGGGGAACATTGTCAGGAGCAGAAGGAAGCAAGTTTTCTTCCAGGACAACCTCGTACGTGGCTTCCCATAGGAAAGAAAAATCAAAAGTGAGATCTCTTTGACTCGAGTCAATGAGTTAACTTGAAGATCGAATGGAGATTTTAGCTTGAGTCTCCTGCTTCTCAAACTTGTCTCCTGAGACAAAAACTCTAACACTCTCACATTTGTCTCCTTTAAAGTTTTAGAAGAGACCTCATCATCATCACACACTGTGCTCAGATTTTTCTCCTTAGCTAGAGACTGGATCTCTCACCATTTGTCTCCTTCAAAGCTTTAGAAAAGATCTCAACAACATCACACTTGCTCAGATTTTTCTCCTACACTAAAGACTCGGGAGCTCTCACGTTAGTCTCCTTTGTCTCATTTGTCTCTCAACAACTTTACAGAGTGTGCAAATGTCAAATATGTCAATATGAGTTCAAACATTTCTACCATATAATATGTATTAATAATCAAATTAGTCAAGTAATAATCAAGACGGAGTCATAAGCTATTTATGTAAAGAAAGCTCCAGGGTTACTTTTTTTCTGTAAATCAGTACGGGTACATTACTATTTCCATCAACAAATTGTGCCTAAGCACATAAACATTATTCCTATTTCTGCATGATTTCCCCTTTATTTAGAGTCTTTCAAGTACTTGACTTGGTGCACACTTTGTAAAGTTGTTGAGATATTTTATAAAGCTTTAAAAGAGACAAATATGAGACCCCCAGAGTCTTTAGCTTAAGAAAAAACTGATCACAATGTGTGATGTTATTGAGATCTCAAAACTCTTGAGGATACAAATGTGAGCGATCCAGTGTCTCTAGCTAAGGGGAAAAATCTGAGCACAGTGTGTGATGATGATGAGGTCTCTTCTAAAACTGTAAAGGAGACAAATGTGAGAGTTTTAGAGTTTTTGTCTCAGGAGACAAGTTTGAGAAGCAGGAGACTCAAGCAAAAATCTCCATTCGATCTTAAAGTAAACTCATTTCTGTCTAGGAGAAATATTTGAGTTAAAGAGATCTCACTTTTGATTTTTCTTTCCTCTGGGAAGTCTCCATTTGATGTTAAAGTAACCTCATGTCTGTCTAGCAGAAACGTTTGGGATGTTAAAGAGATATCTTTTTATTTTATTTTTCTTTAGCTCTGGTTAGCTTCACTGTCATTTATCAACACCATTTCAATCAAACACAATACATGCATTGTCATATTTGAAGTTGTTTTGTATTGACAGTGTTTTATTGCACAATAATTTAACAGAGGAAAGCATTACCTATATTTACATGCATGCAAAAATGGGTTGTACAAGACAATTTTTTAAGGCTAAAAAAAAAAATCACTTGTACACTAACAGGCCTGGCTCCACAATTAAATCCCTGAGGGTGCTTCTTAAATTAGTTAGGGTGCTCTCTCTCTCTCTCTCTCTCTCTCTCTATCTATCTATCTATCTATCTATATATATATATATATATATAATGTGTGTGTATAAGCCGTCCATTGCTATGGCGCAAAGAGTGCTCCCTTATAATCAGTTCATCGCAACCTCACAAAGTTACATTATAATCAATGAAGTTCTCAATGCTGCACAATGAATCTCTTATTTACATCGCGTCTACACTTTGTTTCCGACTTCGAAAGAGTTATTCATACATTTGTCCTACCACGCTTGGATTTTTGTAACTTGCTGTACGGGGGCATCTCTGCCTCGTCCTTGGCTCGATTACAATCAGTTCAGAATGCAGCGGCGAGGCTTCTAAGAAGGGTAGAGAAATATGATTCTATCTCCCCGGTACTTGCAAATTTGCGCAGGTTCCCTGTTTGTTTTAGAATTAAATATAAGATTTACATTTTTGTATATAAATCATTAAACAACCAGGCACCTTTGTACCTCACAAATCTCTTGATACCTTATAACCCCCCTAGAGACTTGCACTCAGAAAACTCTAAACTTTTGGTAGTGCCTAGGACAATTCGTCATCAAAAAGGCGACAGGGTTTTTGTAATAATGGGGCCGAGATTGTGGAATGAGTTGCCACTACATATCAGATCTGCTAAATCTCTGTCAATGTTTAAGAAACTGCTGAAAGCTCACTTTGGGGTGGCAGCTTATGTGAGTTAAATTATATAGGAGATTATTTGTGATTGTTAGATTGGTTAATATGTGTCTGATGGTGTTGTGGTTGTTTGCTTTTATGTAAAGCACTGTGGGTAACCCTTTGAGGTTCTTTTAGTAGTGCTTTATAAATAAATAAACCAAACCAAACCAAACTTTGTTGTAATGAGATGATTTGTGCTGAACACAACACCTGAACAAAAACTCCAGTGTGTGTGTGTGTGTGAGTGGATTCTAACTTAAAAGCCTCTGACTGTCTATTGTGTTCAAGAAATCAACAGATATGTCTGTAATTGGATACATTGCTCATGCTGCACAAACACAATGAATAGTAACCGATCTCCAGAGCGCAAACCATAACGCACTGGATAGTTTGCCAAATTTGCAATGAAATGCTATTATTACAGCTTTAACTGAGGGTGCTATTGATTTCTTTTGAGCACTCTCTAGCACCCCCATTGAACCGGGCCTATACACTAGTGTTATATTTGTTAAAAAGAAAGTATTGATCTTATACTAAACATCTTGCACTTATATAAGTCTTGGAAAATCACCCCTTAGTATCCTGAGCGTAGAGTAACCTGTCAGAGCCATAGTCTTGTGGGCAGCACATCGACATGAAGGCACAACTGCACCTCAAACAGCATGAGTTCAAGTCCCAGCTAAAGGTACTTTTCTGGTCCTGCTCCCTTCTCACCTGTCCAATCGTTTCCTAGTCTCAGCCTCAGATGTCACGCCCACGGAACGTTGGCTAAACGTCTGATGCATATGGCACACAAATGTGGAAACACTTCAGGAGTTTCGAAGTCGTCATCGGATTGGTTGAATTATTCAGGATTTTTTCGGGAGACGTGTGTGTCGCATTCTATAACGTTCCGCCTGGAAACAAATATGCCATGACGCCAAACCCCCTCACGAAAGAAGAAAGCCGTCATTGTGTTTACAACTGTGACGACGAGCGCTTATCAGGATCAACTAAACGCTGGATTTTCAAAAGTATGTGAAATATTTAAAGTTCGCGAACTTTAAATATTTCACATACTTTTGAAAATCCAGCACAGAATCTTTAAAATACATCCGAGAGTTTTACACACCGGTCTGTTATTGTGGCGACATTTCCACGCCCCAAAACGTGACGCTGAAACTAAACTAACTGTGATTGGTTGTTTGACATGTCGGTCAAAAAGTCTTAGCTAATGAAAGCTGCCATGGATTCCAGACCTGGTCTGGCTGCACGAGACTTATCGTTTCCTGTCTCTACTCCTACTGTCCTGACCATTAAAGTTGAAAAACTTCAATGTACAGTCGTGGCCAAAAGTTGTCAGTAACATATATTTTGTGTTTTGCAAAGTTTGCTGCTTCAGTATTTGTAGATTCCACATGTTTCTATGGCATACTGAAAAACAATGATAAGCATATCATAAGTTTTAAAGGCTTTTATTGGCAAAAATTAAAAAATAAAAAAAAATAATATATATATACATATATATATATAATGAGTCAATATTTACAGTGTTGACCCTTGTTCTTCATAACCTCTGCAGTTCGCCCTGGCATGCTGGATATTAGCTTCTGGGCCAAATCCTGACTGATTTGATCCATTCTTGCCTTATTAGTTCTCGAAGTTAATCACAATTTGTGGGCTTCTGTTTGTCCACTCTCCTTTTGAGGACTGACTACAGGTTCTCTATGGGATTGAGATCCGGGGAGCTGCCTGGCCACGGATCCAAAATTTCAGTGTAATGATCCTCGAGCCACTTCTTTATCACTCTTGCTTTGTGACATGGTGCTCCATCATGCTGGAAAATGCACGGATCATCACCAAATTGCTCATGGAT